>NC_056747.1:804819282-805075097 GCF_019279795.1 Protopterus annectens | reverse complement strand
CAAGGCCATATGTAAGGACTGCAGATGCATACCTATCGGACATCTACATTTATGGTAGGTACAAAACTGTACTGTTTAGCTGGGGGTCCATTTTTTATTTTTACTTGAAAGGAGACCATTTTGTGGTCTGACCTTACCAGGGAAGTAGGGGGTATGCAGCAGTCTCCCATATCTAACGAGGACTAGATCCAGTATGGTTGCATCCCTGGTTGGTGTATTGACTGGTCCAGGGAATTTGTGTTTACAAAATCCAGGAATCTCTGTGCATGTACGTTAGGTGTCGTATAGGTTTCCCAGTTAACAGTGGGGTAATTAGTCACCCATGAATATGGTATTGGGTTGAATGGTTACTGTTTCTGATAAGTTTAAATACATGGTATGGGTTTTCTGGGTCATAGAGAGGGACCTATAGCTTGCAAGGAAGTGGTATTGGATTTTACTTATGGTGATTTGAACATGGAGCACCTCAACTGCATTGTCCTGTTTGACCAGCCTTGAAGTATATTTATTTTTGATGTAAATAGAGACACCTCCACCTTTAGTCCCTAACTGTGAAATAGCTGGCCTAAATGTGTGGAAGGCATTATAACCTTGCACTGTTGGTGTGCTCTCCATGGCTTTAAACCATGTCTCAGTGGCTGCGCAGACATCTGCATTCACTAGGGTAAAGAGAGCTTCTAGGGAGTGGATTTTTTTGTTTAGACTCCTAGCAGTGAGCAGTAATACCTTCAGATTTTCTTGGTTTTGATGTGCTATGTCAGAAGTTATTTCAGTTCTGGCATTGCCTAAAAAAGGCACTGTGGGAGAAGACAATGTTTTAACAAATATTCAAAAGTCTAGAGAGGAGAGGTGCAGACCATCCTTGGGAAAGCAGCATGTTTTTTTGACCATCTCCTTCCATGCTGACAAATATTGCAATGACACCAGAAACTAAGCCAGTTATTAAAGGCAATCATCTTTTGTTCGTATTGTGGTTTCATCCTTGGAGAAGGTAAAATGCTGCTCAGTGTAAGGTTCATACCAGCCTGAGACACACATTCCAAGAACTCCAAGATGTCTCTCTTCATATAGTCTAGGGAGGTACGTCTCATGTCATTTATTCCCACATGGAGTATGAGTCATATTGGTAGTTGTGGTCCAGTGACTTGAGTGCATGCGTAATGTGATGGATCCTAGCCCCTAATAAGCAGCTGACTGTAACTTTCTCCCTACTCAGCCTGGTGAGAGGGACATCAGTGTGTCTCACGATGGAATTTCTAATTACTAGAATGTTGGATTGTGTGGCGACTTGACTTATGGGCTTAGAGGTAGAGGCTCTGTGAGATGTTAGCTCTGTGTTGATGTGGGTGTTTTGAAAGAGCGCATTTGGGACTGCTGAGGGTATTTGTTATGTGTACTTCATCTAGAAGGTCTTTGAGGTTTAGGAAGGTTACATTTAAGTGTCTTTGCATATTGGTCTATTTGTCTGCTTTGAATTGTGCATGATGGGTCCAGCCTGTGTCTACTTGACAACCTTACTGACATTAGGAGTACTTTTATGTGAGAGCTTTGCCTTCAGTGACATTGTGTAAATACATGGCTCCCATACCATATCAGTTTGTTTGAGAATTAAATGGTTGTCAGTAAACATGAGGCAATTTCTACATTGCCTCAGTATGCCCATATTCACCAAGCCGGTAACGGAAACAGTAGGAAAGTTCATATCCATGGCAACAGACCCTTTTTTATTTATTAGACAAGTGATGGCAACTCTGACATGTGTGTCAAAGGTGACATGTCATGACATTTTGGGTGAGACACCAGCGTTCAGCAACACTCGAGTTACTAAAGAAACTGACTTGAACAAAAATACAAGAAATATGTGAAGCTGCACTTCTGTATTAAAACTCAGCAACAAAAAAGTCATTAATTGATGTTGATCAAATAGTGTATTCCATATTTTTTTCAAATCAAATTTACTATTAAAAGTAGGTTTATTTTTTGGTGTACTGTTTTAAGTCCAGTTATCAATATGGGTATCATTTTCTGTTTTAAGTCACTGATTTTATTCTTTTACTTTTATAATACATAGCAGCATACATGATTGGACTGTATTTTTTTGTTAGAAATGAATATGTATTGTATGTATTGTTTCTCTTTTGTTTGGAGGGGGGGGGACATGCCAGCAGAGTCAAGATAGGCATTTTCCAAATTTTTGACATGCCGAGCTCAAAAAGTTTGCCATCACTGGATTAGACAGTTGGAGTGAAAGTATTACTCACTGTCAGGAGTATCCGATTTCCAACTATGTGGACAGTGCCTCTCACTGCAAACTAGTTGTCCTGTGTGCAACTAGGTAATGGAGAAATGTCAATTGTGCTTTTACAGGAAAAATGTCACTCAGGGTGTCAGTCTGTACAGAGCACTGACAAACACTTGAGGGGAAACTAATACGTAGACCCTGAAAATTTAAGGATGAAGTATTTAGGCAGATATTCTGAAGTTAGAAACAAATCAAAAAGTACTTACTGAAAACAAAGAATTAGCTTGTCAAGAGTACTGAAAAGAGGGTAGTCGCATGAATGGCTAAGGCCTGGCTACTACTAATGCTGGTGTCACCACAGCATCACTCTATTGGAATACAGTACTCCTTTGCTTCTTCTCTCACTAGAAGCAAAATGTTAGCACCAATCCCAAGAAGAGAAGCAGGCTAACAGCCTGTTTGGTGATCAACAGTCTTGTCCCAGATGATGCTTGTAGCCTTTTTCTGTTAGATGCCTTGAATAGCAACCAGACCGATCAGGTACATTAAGCACAGACACACTCTCTCCAACTAGGGGGTTGAGATGACTCCTCCCCCAAAGGGCCCATCTCAACCCCCTAAAGGACCCATCTCAATACCGAAAGATTGCCAAAATTCTGGTAATAATGGCCACACAGGTAAAAACCACACTCTCCAAAGCTAAGAATACAGCATCCATGGGACCAGATGATATCCAGAGCTGTGTACTGCATGAACTACAAAATGAACTGGCACCTCACCTAAGTGTTATGTTTAATCATAGCCTCACCTCAGGCTTCGTGCCCACTGAGTGGTGCACAGCTACAGTTATCCCACTCCACAAGGGGGGATCCACCTTGGATCCTGGGAACTACTGCCCCATCAGTCTCGCAAGCCTGATCTGCAAGGCCATGGAACATATCATGGAACTTATAAACAAAGGCATTGGCAACCTTCAAACACTGGACCCCACCCTGTTTGGGTTCATGAAGGGCCGATCTTGTCTCCTGAACCTGATTGACTTTAGTCTCCAGAGATGTGGACAAGGGTAAGGCGGTCCACACACCCTGTCTAGACCTCACCAAGGTCTTCGATACCACCCCCCTCTCTGGAATCAAAGATAAACTTACTAAGCTGGGCATTAATCCCTTACATCACTCGATGGGTTGCCCAACTGCCTTGCTGACAGAACCCACACTGTAAAAGTAGCCGACTGCAAATCCAGCTTCAGACAAGTGGAGTACCTCAGGGTTCAGTCCTGGGACCGTACTTGTTTGGCATCTACTTCTCCGAAGTGCAAGCCAACACTAAGGGACTCTGACTAACAAAATTCGCAGATAGCTGCAAACTTGGAGCAATTATTGAATCCCCCAATGATGTGGATATTCTACAAAAGGGCTTACAGAAACAGATGCTTGGTGCCAGAGCCATGGGCTCAAGCTCATTGCCAAGAAATGTATAGTTATCCCCTTTAGGAAAAAACATGTACCCATGAATTACCACATAGGTGGCAGTCCATTAACACTGAAAGTGTGATAAGAGACTTAGGGACACAGGTGGACAGTGGTTTCACTTTCGATAACCACATTGCCACAACATTCAGGAAATCCTTCTATGCGGCACACCTCATCACTAAGGGCTTATCATCCAGAAAAAAAAGAGGTCATTGTCCCATTGTACTCATTCCTCATTAGACCTATTATAGAATACAACGCCCCATTTGGTATGTACCTCTCAAGACATCTGCAACAACTGGATAGGTCACAGAAATACCTCACTAAAAGAATCACAGGCCTAAAGCACATGCCCAATGCTGGCCATCTAAAAAAAACTCCAGCTATACTCTTGTCGCATATCGTCTACTCAGAGGCGATCTCTGCTTAACATACAAGGCATGTCAAACCCAGAGCTGTCATGCTACACTTAAAGACATCCCAATCCCTCAGAGCCACACACTCCAGGGATCTAAACCTTGTCATCACAATGAACAAAACATGCTAGAGGGATAGGTTCCTGACCCAGAGACTCCCAGACTCTGGAATAGACTGCCCATACATGTCAAGCAGAGCGCCTCTTTGGCCCTCTTCAAAAGGAACCTTGACGATTGGATGGGAGATAGGAAATTCACCCTGGGGATCACATCAGTCACCCTACTAGGGGTCCAGGGAAGTAAATATTGTGGGTAGAAGTAACCAGGGAATTGTTATGGCTAGGCTTGTATAGGCCCTAGGGCCGATAGCCTAGTACCAACCTATGAGAATCATTGCACTCTGCTCTTTCTCTTGCCAGGAACAGAATATAAGCACAGATTCCAAGATGTCCCCTATAAAGCAGTTATTAGGCTTTCTGGTAATGTCTTGTACTCCTCCTCTCACCAGGACAAAACAGAAGCACTAATCCCAAGATGACTACTGAGAGGCAGAATGTTGGCTCTCCAATAATTGGTGGTCTTGCAATGGATGCTTAAAGGTAAGCTGAAAAAAAAGGTTTATCCTAAACCCTGCACTGTGCACTAAGCAGTTGGTTATGAAAGTGGGTAACTTAAGTTTTAGCTGTCTAATAAGTTAAGTTAGGTTTTAGTGAAGAGCCACAATTGTTAAGAGCAAGATAGATTGAAAGAGGGGGTGGGCAATTTTGTATTCTGGTACTATGGACTACAGTAGGATTGCCAGTAAATGTAAATAGTCGAAGGGGAGTGATTTCACAAATTGGTAATCTTGTGCTTACTCACACCAGCCAGGGAAAGGAGAGAGGAAATTAGATATATGGTTAAATTAATGTAAGGGCAGGCAACTGGAAAGACAGTGGTGTTTAAAAAACACAACAGTAACAGGGTAGGAAAAAATTCTGTCTGACTCACAAGAGACAGAGCTGTGGTCTGTCTTCAAGTTTTAATATGCAGTTAAAAGCGGAATACAAGTAAAACATCACAGTGTACAACATAGAAAAAGATAAAGTAATACAAAATACAAGAAATAAAAATCAAACAAACCTTTCCTTTACAGCAAGCTGTGGCAGAGTCTGGGTGAGCCTTTCCAGTAAAGTTTTTGAAACATTCCACACGCTGCACTATCCACCAACTGCATATGACCAAGTAACCCCATTCTTTCTTGTACATTTGTTTACCGTCACTGTAGGAAAAGTACTGTGAAGAGCCCTTCTGGCTGACATTAAAGATTGAAACAATACTAATTTCATAAACTTTTATTGTACTTTGACTTAGGAATGGGGTCCATTCCCATCATGGTATTAGAAACCCAAAAGACATGGAGAAATTAAGAAAAAGGAAAGTCCAAGTGTTGCTTTTAAGCACTCCAGGCTTAAATTCTGTGCTATACTGTTAAGAGGTTTAGCTGTTCTGATATTGACTTGTGTGTGTATTTGATAATTGAGACAGATCTATGTACTGTTCCTGGTTTACTGCTGATGTTTAGATTTCTGAGAACACAGCAAGAGGTTCCCTGGTTTGATTCTTAGTAAGGGAGCCTTCTGTGCAGAGTCTGCATGCCCTCCCTGTGTTCAAGTGAGTTTCCTCTGGGTGCTTCAGTTTTCCTCCCACATTCCAAAGACATGCAGTAGGTGGATCTGATACTCTAAACTGGCCATAGGTGTGAGTGTGTGGTGTGTAAGAAGCAGCAGGGCTAGCCACCTGGAGGTGTGAACCTTGTTGAAGTGACACCCTGACCCCATGTGCAGAAATGGGGGAAAAGGGTTGTGGATGGATGTTTAGATAGCCTTTTGTTATTATTGCTCCCGTTTAATGAGTTATATATTGATGAATTTTTTATCATTGTGTCATAGGTTCATAGGTAGGTACTAGGCTGTCGGCCCTAGGGCCCATACAAGCCTAGCCAAAAAATGTACCCTGGCTTTCACCATCCAAGAAAATTATTTTCCTGTGCCCCTGTCGAGCAGAGCCACAGAAGTGATCCCCGGGGTGAATTTCCCATTTCCCATCCAGTCATCAAGATTTTTCTTGGAGTGCTAATGAGGAGCTCTGTTTGACATAGATAGGTAGTCTGTTCCAGAGTATGGGAAGTCTCTGGGACAGGAATCTATCCCTCCAGCATGTTCTGTTTATTGTGGTGACGAGGTTTAGGTCCCTAGAGCGTGTAGCTCGGAGGGATTGGGATTTCTTTAAGTGGAGCATGTCCAACAGCTCTGGGTTTGACATAGCTTTGTATGTTAGGCAGACATCGCCCCTGAGTAGGCGATATGCAATGGAGTAAAGCTGTAGTTTTTCAAGATGGTCTGCATAGGGCATCTGTTTGAGGTCAGTAATCCTCTTTGTGAGGTATTTCTGTGGTCTTTCCAGTTGTTGTAGATGTCTTGTGAGGTACGTACCAAAAGGGGCATTGTACTCTATAATGGGACTAATGAGTGATGAGTAGAGGGGAACAATGACCTCTTTTTTTTCTGGATGAGAAACCTTTTGTGATGAGATGAGCCACGTAGAAGGATTTCCTGACCACTATGGCGATGTGATTATCAAAGGAGAGACTACTGTCCACCTGTGTCCCAAGGTCTCATCACATTTTCGGCATTAAGTAGACTACCAGCTATGTGGTAGTTCATGGGTACAGAGTTTTTACCAAAGGGGATGACAATACACTTTTTGGCATTGAGCTTCAGGCCATGGCTTTGACACCAGGTATCTGTCTCAGTGAGGCCCTTTTGTAGTTTGTCCACATCGTTAGGAGTTTCGATTATGGCTCCTAGTTTGCAGTCATCTGCAAACTTTGTTAGCAAAAGACCTTCTGTGTTGGCCTGTACTTCAGAGAAGTTGATACCAAACAGGAGAGGACCCAGGACTGAACCCTGTGGTACTCCACTTGTCACTGGTCTGATGTCGGATTTGGAATCTGCTACTTTCTCAGTGTGGGTTCTGTCCGTGAGCCAGTTGGCAACCCATCTTGTGACATAGGGATTTATACCTAGTTTAGTGAGCTTATCTATAATTCCAGAGTGGGGGATGGTGTTGAAAGCCTTGGCGAGATCTAGATAAGCTGTGTGAACCATTTTACCCTCATCTATGGCTTTGGTGACTGCTTCAAAGAAGTCAATCAGGTTTAGGAGATATGATCTGCCTTTTACAAATCCAAACTGGGTAGGGTCCATAGTTTGGAGATTACCAATGTCTTTGTTTATGAGTTCTACAATGATACGTTCCATGGCCTTGCAGACCAGGCTAGTCAGGCTAATGGGGCGGTAGTTCCCGGGGTCTGTCATGGCTCCCCCTTTGTGGAGTGGGATAACTGTCGCGGAGGGCCATTCAGTGGGTACAAAGCCTGAGGTGAGGCTATGATTGAACATGGTACTTAGGTAGGGTGCCAGTTCATTCTGTAGTTCATGTAGAATGCACCCTGGGATATTGTCAGGTCCCATGGATGCTGTGTTCTTGGCTTTGGAGAGTGTGTTTTTTACCTGTGCAGCCGTGATTATAGGAACTTTTTATTTATTTTTTATTTTTTTATTTTTATTCATTTTTTATTTAACATTTGTTGACCAGGAATGTCTGACTAGGTTCCACAGATCCTGTTTTCAGCGGAGGCCCGGGGAGAAATGCTCCAGAAGCATGTGTTTACTTTGAATACTTTGCATTCTTCCGGTATAGAGATGGGCCCTCTAGGGGGTGAGAGGGGGGTAAAGTTAGCACTGAACCTATCTGCTAGGATGTTGGCAATATCAGTTGGTTCTGTATCTTTAGTGCCATTGTGCTGTAACTCAGAGCAGATCTGAGTGTTCCCATTTAGATTCTTGTCATAGCTATAGAATGCTTTCTAGTTGTCTTTAGAGTCAGTGGCAATTTTGTTTTTGTAACTAGCTTTGGAGGATTTTATGAGGGATCTCACCTTCTTACTGAGGTTGACCAGGGAGTTCCTCCAGTCATGGGATTTTACTCTTTTTTGCAACAGTTTCTTTCTTCTGTTGTAGAGTTTGTTTATGGCAGAGGACCACCAGATTGGCTTCCTTTTTTGGAGGATAACATCTTGGTTCTATTAGGGATAGCATGATCCATGCACTCGTGTAAGTGCTTATAAAGTGCATTTGTGTAGGATTCGGCAGTCATACCTCTATTGTCCATCTGCATGGGTGTCATGAAGTTTGCCACTTCTGTCTTAAGAAGTGTGAAGTTGGCTTTGGAGAAGTTTTTTACGATGGTTTCCCTAATTGGGGGTGGGGGTGGGATGTGGATGTCTAGGCTGATTAGCTTGTGGTCAGATCTGACCAACAAGGAATTGACCTCTGGTGTGGAACACCGGTTTCCCATGTTGGAAATGACCAGGTCTAGGATATTGCTGCCCCATCTGACCAGGTCTAGGATATTGCTGCCCCTGATGGGGGTGTGAATAAGTTGATCCAAGGCGTTGGAATGTATGAATTCTAGAAAACGTTGAGCAAAAGAGTTGGTACATGAGTAGTTTTCCCAGTTAATGGTGGGGTAGTTGAAATTACCCATTGTTAGGGTGTTGGGTTGTACCCTAATACTTTCCAGTGTATCAAGAAATAAGGAGTGTGAATCCTGGGGCATGGTGGGGAGTCTGTAGCAAGCTACAATTTGGATTGCGGTCTTTCCCAGAGTTAGTTGCACTTGGATGATCTTGGATGCGTTATGCTGTGCAACTAGCCTGGAGGTGTGGATATCCTTAATGAATATGGACATGCCTCAACCTTTAGTGCTTCGTTCTGGGTTAGGTGGCCGAAAGGTGAGGTATGAATTGTAGCCTGGTAATGCAGGGGTGCTCTCTGGAGCTTTGAACCAGGTCTCTGTCACTGCACAGATGTCAGTGTTCTCCATTTTAAGGAGTGCCTCGAGTGAGTGCATTTTCAGGTTTAGACTTCTAGCATTGAGTAGCATTACCCTCAGATTTTGCTTATTTGTACCTGTTACGGTGGTGAATTTGTCATTTGAACCTTGCCTAGAAAAGCACTATAGGGGTGGCAAGCTGTTGTAAAGGGACTTTGCAGAGACATACTTATTTTATTTATTTACATTTTGTTGACTGGGTTAGTCCCACTAGGCCAATGGCCTCTTTTCATTGTTGACCAGAGTGCCATTCCATGCCTCTCAACTGTACCCATTTTCACAGAATGTCCAGATTTTTGCCTCATATTTTTGGTCTGTTTTTCATAAAATTGTGGTTTTCTGGCAAATTAGTGGCAAATATAATAATGACAGACATTTGACTTTCAGACTTCATACCCATCCGAAAATTCATGTTAATGCAAAATCTGTTATTCTATTAACTTTCTAAGTTTGTAAGAGCAATGTTTAAAAAAATGTCCTTATTTTTAGGCCTTTACCCCCACCTTTATTAATGGCTTTGTCCAGATGTCTTGCTCTTAAGAGGTTGAGGGGTATGGTTCATACTGACGTATGGAAAATTTGCCAGCTTCACCCGGGAACTTCTGTAACTGCATTGAAATTGTTTGCGTCCACCTGGGCTACCTCAAACTCAGGCAGATAAGACCTCAGTTTAACATTTTCAGCCGAAGAAAGAAACACCATAAAAAGTAAATAAAATGCTAAAATATTTACTGGTACATAACTACCTCGTACTGCGTGTATGCATGTAAAACTGAGTCTAAAAGAAATCGAAGAAAAGGTCTTGTGAGATTTTGCCAAAAAGATCATTGGAGAGGAATGGGGTAAAAGAAAGGGCATTCAATGATTTGAGTGTTCTGCCTAGTAATCTTGCTGTTGGGGCAGTCTGTGTTGTTGAAATACAAATACGATTACTAATGGGTGACATAAGAAATAAAATGTTTTATTGTGCATGTGTTTTTTGCAGTAATTATTTTTCAGTTTCTTCTCTTATAGTACAAGTTGCACGGGCATTGCTTATTGACATGGAACCCAAAGTCATCAGTCAGACACTACTAAAAGCAGTTAAATCTGGCAAATGGAAATATGGTGAAAAGTCATACTTTTGTCAGAAACAGGGATCTGGAAACAATTGGGCCGATGGGTATGTTTTTTTTTTTGGTGTTTCTTTGTTCAGAGTTTTAACTTTTTAAGTACAACTTGATCAGTATTTTCTCAAATGAAGTTTTTTTTATCCTGTTTATTTTTAACTTCAAGAAAATAATTCACACTGCAACAAAACATAGAAGTGCAGTCCAATCTAACTTGTTTACAAATAAGAATGAGAACAAACTCTGGGATTAGTGCATCATCTTCATAATTGCTAATATAAGCATCTTGAAAACGAATGTCTGTATGAAAGCTTCTAACTTTGGCTGTCAAAAGTCTCAATTCACTGTGACTATAAAATTTATATTTGCACCATAATATCTGTCAACTCTGACAAAACAAAAAGCATCTCATTCCAGTCCGAGCCCAAAATAACTTGTAATCTTTCAATCAAATTAGTTATTATGGGGGGATCCAATGCATCATTAAAAAAAACACATGCTATCTAAAGCGCAAAATTAACAATACTTTAATGGTTAGTCAATAAACTATAACATTGAACATCAAAATATTACTAAGGGTACAGATGAAAAACCTTTGTGCAGATTCTGTTAACCTACCTCCAGGATCTGCTCTTCTGTCTTGAAATTTGCACACACGTTGCTAGTGTTCAAATCTTAGTTTAAATTCTTACCAGTCAGACTTCATGAATACAGTAACCATATACTTGTATTTAATAACCCTGCATTACTGAAACTGCTAAGAGGACCTTCTCGTCTTTTTTTCAAATTTCACGTGATTATATTTTTTCACTATGTAACAATAAAAAACACAAGCAACACTTTACCAGTTAGCCAACATTTTCAAATAAACCTGACAGTAGTTAACAGAAGATTAAAAAAAAAAAAAAACCTGAACAATTTTCAGAATAATTAAAACAAACTAATAATCTAATCCCATCAGGTGCAATTACTAAAGATACTTATAAATCAAGATACAGACTTAATTACAGTATTATAGCAAATTTGTTCTTGCAACAGATTTTCTTGAATTTTGAGTTTAATAATGACAAGGCATTGTTGATCATAGCATTATCTGTTATAGAAAAGTTCTGTATGACAGCTCAGTGGACTAAACTACAAAAACATTTCTCAACAAGCCTTTATTCCTGTATAACCCATGTTTAAATTTAAGCAGTTCAGAAGGCCAGGAAGTACCACACTCCAAAGATGCCTGAAAATATATAAATAGAACTTTTATTTTCACATAAATGCTCAGATAAATACGTTTTCATCCACAGACTACATCAGATGAATTAACACAGAAAAACAGCCCATTTATACCAGTAATGAGGTTTTGAATTCATCAATCGACAGTCTTATGAATATTCATGACTTTAATTGATGATGACTGTCGAGTGGTGAATTCAAAAACTCATCACTGGTGTAAATGGGCTGTTTTTTCTGTTTTTTTTCTGTGTTAATTCATTTGATGAAGTCTGTGGATGAAAATGTATTCATCTGAGCATTTATGTGGAAATAAAAGATGCATTTATATATTTTTGGGCATCTTTGGAGTGTGGATGTTCTTCGTGTTTCACTGTTGCAGTCATCACACTTGGGTTATCTGCCCGCAGGTAGCCCTCAGTTGGCCCGAATATCAGAGACTTAGTATTTCTGCGTCAGTGCTGTCACTCCAGGACTGACGTCAGGCCATCGGGTAAAAAAAGGCAGCCGATGCCATTACATCAGTCTTCCTTGCCGAGGAGCCCGAAGCAGAAGCAGTTCGCAAGTGCCAGTCAGCTGCTACCTATGTTTTCGTTTACTAATTGAATCATCCTGAAGTCTTCTAAAGCTAAGTACCCCGTTGGGCATCCTTTTTCTTGCTCTAACCAATGTCAGAAAAAGTTAATTGTCTTGCCTGTGGAAAGCAAATACCACACTGAGTTTTTCATTCTTACTGCGTCACCTGTCTAGGCCCAGACCACGACATACCTTGCTGTCGGTTTGTGCCTTGTTTAACACCCGAACCATTCGTCACTGGGCCCTTATTGTCGCTAAATACTTTCGTTCTCGATCTCCGTATTCCGAAATGGCTTCGGTAAGCCATCTGACTACTGATATTCCAAAAAAACGTAAGGATAAAGACAGAGACAGACAGCACAGGTTCAAAGCTGCTGACGATGCTTTTGTTAAGCTGCTTTTGCAGCCCCTGATGCCCGCTTCAGTGGCTTCGCAGGCCTCTACTGAGATCTGTTCGGCATCTGGTATGCCGCGAGACTCTTCTTCGACTATGGAACCGACAGATGTCTCTACCTTGGATGGGTCTAGAGCCGCTGAGCTGACACCGGCTTCTGAGGAAGTTCTTCATACTACCAATGTTCAACACAAACAGACTACTTCAGTTCTGTCCAAAACTACCAAATTTCTAAGGCCAAGAGTACGTGCTACACTTAGAAAACAGACAACCAAAGAGCATGCACCTGCTCCCTTGCTACAGAAAAAAATGCTTAGAATCGCAGAAGACCTTATTATGCTGATTGGGGAAGTCCGCCTTCCCCTGCTAAGAGAAAAGGGGACCAGTCCCCAGCAGCTTCAACAGACCAAGAGTCCGATTCTGAGGTTTCTGATTATGAAAACGTGCCCTTGTCTGCTTATGAGGATTCGGATGCAGAGGAATCCATTCCCTCTGCCTCTCCTCCAGTGGATTTCTCTTCTGGTGAAACCTTACATACTTTAAGGGAGCATTTCCACTGGGAATACCAAGGCTATCCTCCATCCAAAAAGAGACTCAGAGAATTTCTAGACTTGCCACAACACAGACCTTTAGCAATATCACCAGTCCTGGAAGTTGTTGATGTCTTTATGGAATCCAGTCTTACTCCTGATACTTTACCCCCTGCCCCTAGGAAACCAGACTGGTACTACAAGAATACCTGACCTTCTCAAATTTTTTTTCAAAAAATCCTTCTGCTGACCCAGAGATCATTTCCCGGGGGCCTAAAGGTATCAAGGCAAATACAGCTAAGAATCCCACCCCTTCAGACAGGGATTCCAGAGCTTTAGACAGATGGGGTAAGAAAGTATATACCTCTGCAACTCTTGCCATTAGGGCTTTGAATTGTCAGTTTCACATGCTGAAGTTACAACAGCATGTTATGGAACTTGTTGAGCAAAAAATAGCTACCTTTACAGACTGTGTAGAAAATAAAGAATTGCAAGAGCTTATGCATTCTGCAAGTCAAGTCAGCAAGCATACATTACAGTGTGGGTTTGATGCCCTAGAAGCGTCTTGCAGGGCAGCAGTCACTGGTTCTGTACGGAGAAGGCATTCTTGGCTTAAGGAGCAGACCTTGCCAGATCATGTCATATCCAAGTTACTAGACGGACCTTTGAACAAGGACAATCTGGCACCAAAGCAGAAGAGGTTCTTAAAAAGATGGAAGAAAAAGCTAAATCTATGCAGACAGTCAAAGAATTCTTACAAGCACAGCCTCCTAGATTCAGTAGGCATTGCCCCTCGAAGCATTGGTCCTTTCCAACTCCCTCAAGGCCATCTCAAACTAGACCCAGGGGAAATAGACCCACCAGACTACAGTCTCAGGGTATGCAGAGATCTAAGCAATGGAGTGCCTACACCTCTAAAGCAGGGAGTACCAAACCACCCCCTTGCGGAAAGAATTCCCAATGACTTCTCAACTCTACCCTCCTCCTCTGCCCAACTGCTTGTGCCCCTAGGAGGAAAACGTGCCCTTCATACAAAAAACTGGATTCCTTTCACCAAAGACCGATGGTAGCCAACATTGTATCTCAGGGGTACATATTTTACTTCCACTCACTGCCAACCCCAAAAGCGTTCCCAGACCTCCCTCTAAACCAGTGGGCAGAGGCTCAAAACCAAGTCCAATCCCTGCTGTCTATAAGGGCAATTCATCCGGTTCCTGCGGAACGGATAGGTCAAGGATTCTATTCCAGACTTTTCCTGGTATCCAGAAAAGAAGGCACTTGGCGCCCAATCCTAGAGCTTCCAGTTCTCAACACCTTCCTGGTGGTACCAAAATTCAAAATGCTCACCCTTCAGCAGCTTCTGCCTATGCTAGCCAAAGATGCCTGGTTAGTCACCCTAGACTTAAAAGAAGCCTATCTGCACATCTATATAAGGGAGTCATGCAGAAAATATCTATGCTTCAGGACAGGATCTATGCATTATCAGTTCTCTGCACTTCTCTTTGGCTTATCCTCTGCTCCCAGAGTATTTACAAAATGCCTGGCTCCAGCAATTGCTTACGGCAGACAGAGAAATATTCAAATTTACCCATACTTGGATGACTGCCTGATTCAGGCATCAGTCAGGAAAGGCTGTTGCAGCACCTAACATTTGTAAAAACCTACTAACATCCCTGGGGTACACAGTCAATGAAAAGAAATCAAAACTTAGTCCCAGTCAAAAGATTGTATTCCTGGGAGCAAGCTTGGACACAGCATCCCAGATGGAATTCCTCACTCCAGAAAAACAAGCCTAGCTGACAGGCTATTTTACTCAAATGGCCACAAGAACCCAATTATCAGCAAGGAAGGTCCTGCAGGCCCTAGGGTTCATGGCCTCATGCATCCTACTAATTCCATATGCCAGACTGCATATGAGGAAACTTCAGTGGTACTTAAGTCTTTGGTGCCAACATTCTCAAGGCCTGGAAACTGTCATTCCTGCCGTACCGTGTCTAAGGACAGAGTTCCTTTGGTGGGCAGCAGCATGCAACCACAAGGGACTGCCCTTTACCCAACCCTACGCCACCCACTCCCTAACCACAGATGCATCAGACTATGCCGGGGGGGGCACACACAGACGGCAAGTGTATTCAGGGCCACTGGAGCCCAAATCAAATGCATCTGCACATCAACCAAAAAAAGATGCTAGCTGTGCAGCACGCTCTGAAAGCTTTCAGATCCCTACTCTCGCCAGGACACCTGCTTATAAAAACAGACAACACCACAGTTGTGGTACATCAACAAGCAGGGGGGAACCCACTCTTAGCCACTCTGCAGGCTAGCCATGGCCGTGTGGAACACGGCCTTGGACATGTTAGGTACATCTGCAAGCTCAATTCCTGCCAGGCAAAAAAAACTCATAGGCAGATGATTTAAGCAGAAATCTCCTAGATGCACATGGGTGGCAACTACAGTCACGCACCTTCAACCTTCTGAATTAGAAATGGGGGACACCAGAGGTGGATCTCTTTGCCTCCCCTTGCAATCACCTGCTCAGTAGATTCTGCACCAGGACACCTCACAGCAGGGCCTGGAAAGTGGATGCCCTAGCCTTCCAGTGGGTAAATCTCTCAATTTATGCCTTTCCCACTTTGCCCCTCCTCTCAAGAGTATTGCTCAATATAAGACAGGACAGACCAAGGACAATTTTAATTGCCCCGGACTGGCCACGGCAACACTGGAACCCACTCCTGCAAAGCCTCTCACCAGTGCCACCCTGGCACCTACACCAGAACCCAACCCTGCTTTCTCAGCAGGGGGGGCAGATCTTGCATCCGCAACTGCAAACCCTAAATCTTGCAGCCTAGCTTATTCCTTAAATTCTCCCCCAGTAACCAGCCTAAGCAAGCAGGTGCTGGACGTCATCCTTAAGGCCAGAAGACCCAGTACAAGGAAATCCTATGCTGATACGTGGAAATGGTACTGCTCCTAGATTCAGTCAAAAGGAGAGGACACAACTCTGCCCTCCCTGCCTATAATCCTGGATTACTTAGCAGATCTACTCCACAGAGGCCTATCCTTCTCCATTAAGATCTATGCCTCTGCCATTTTGGCTCATTACAACACTGAGCCACCTCTCTTCTCTCACCCTCTTATCAAACAGTTCCTGAGAGGGTCAAACAACTTAAGGTCGCCAAGGAAAACACCCACCCCTGCTTGGGACCTTAACTTTGTACTGGAAAAGCTCACGCTACCCCCCTTTGAGCCTGCAGCATCAGCAGAGTTAAAATTCCTCTCTTGGAAAACAGCCTTGCTTCTGGCCATCACTTCAGCTAGAAGAGTGTCTGAGCTACAAGCACTTATGGCTGTGGGAACCCTTCACTATTTTCCATGCTGACAAGGTCTTCCTCAGGACTAACCCTTTTTTATGCCTAAAGTGGTGTCCAGTGTGGCTCTCAACTAATCTATCCATTTGCCTACCTTCTTCCCTAATCCATATAACAAAGGGGAAAGGATCCTGCACTCCTTGGACGTGCACACACAGCTCAGATTCTACCTTGATAGTACTAAGCCCTTCAGAAAATCTGACCAGTTACTAGTCAGCTTTGCACCGCTAACACAAGTCCAAGCAGGAAACACATAAAGCTGAAGGCTCAGTCTTGTCCACAAATGCTCAAAAAGCACGTTGATCACAGTTTAAAATAAGCAAAAGAATTTAATGAGATTATATAAAGCGCTTTTCGTCCCACAAATTTGTGGGACTTCTTCAGATTAAAAACAGTGGTAAGAACACTACGTTATATCCTGTACTCGTAATCACGAGTGAACGTTTAGCTGTGCTGATAGGCCAACAACATACAAATTCATAGTTTTAATACATAATGAAAACTGTTTAAAAACTAACATAAAAGCACATCACTATACAAACTCTATAGCCGTATACAAAATAAAATCTATACAACTACAATACATATTTAAAATAATCCATTAAGGCATGAACACCACAGAGGATGTATAAAGTGTATAAAATACGTTTTCTGGTCATGCCTGTCATTCCTGTACAAAATAAATACTGGAATACTACTCTAATTACTGCTATAGATATTTAGATGTTGATAAAATATGTAAAATGTATAAATTGTTTGTGTCTTTCAGCTTTTCCCGGTTAGGGGTCGCCACAGCGGAACTCCAGTCCGCTAATGATTGGCAGTTGATTTTTACATACCGGCTTGCCAGGCCTGACGCGCAACCTTCAACGAAGGTACGCCCATTCACGCATGTCTCCACGCAGAAGACGCTCTAGCTGAGAATCAAACCGGGCAGCTACATTTGTTAAATAGTTATATTAAATACATAGGTTAAATAATTGATCTATTAATTTAATCATATATACACACACATTTTTTAGATAAAATGTATATAATTGTTTAATCAACATAAACTCTTTAATTTTAAACTGCTTTTAAACTAGTTTATCTGGTTAAACTCTTTAATTTAAAATAGAGTAAATAGAACATGTTTCATTCAGGCCTGGGGGTGAGCATGCATTCGTAAGCAACTGCCAGTTCCAACACTTCAAATTGAACTGAGTTAGGTCCCCCCTCCCATCTGAGTGAATACAATCTACACCTCTAAATAAAAATTTATGGTCGGGGTACTCAGCAATATGTTTCACTAAAGCGTTCTCCACTTTACCTTTCCTAATGTAATATAGGTGTTCATAGACCCGCTCACGTAGTTTCCTGTCTGTCTTCCCAAAATAAAATGCACATTTTTGACACTGTGCTTCATAAACAACCCCTTTTGATTGGCAATTGAATTTGTGTTTCACTTTATAGGTATTATTCCCAATACTGAAGGTCTCCCCAGTAGCCATAAAAGTACAATAATTACACATGTTGCATTGAAACATGCCCTTCCTCCATGGGGTTCCTTGAACATGACTATTATTTGTTTCAAATTTCTACCTCTCTTCCACACTATCTTTGGTGTTTCTGGTAGTTTCTCTGTCAGTTCATTATCACAGTGGATCAAAGGCCAATTTTTTTGAATAATAAATGAAATGAATTCACTGTCTAAACTGAAAGGGGGTAATAAATTTCAACCATGGTATGTTTTCAACATTGACACGGTCCTGGACCCCTAAGCGTGGTACGCTGCCAAGGATTGGTTGGTATATCCCTTGTTCTCTCTTCCCCATAACTTCTACAGTAGGTTTGTCGATAAGTTGGCTAGGATAACCACGTCTGGCAAACATGTCTTTCAATAGGTGACACTCATTCAAAAGGTCAGTTTCCCTTGATACCATCCATGCGGCCCTGACCAGCTGCCCTTTCACTACTGATCTTTTCTACCAAGGGTGATTACTACTATAATGTAGGAAACTATTGGAAAAAGTCTCCTTGCTAAAAGTTTTGCCCAAAAGGATTTGTTACTGTAGTCGTTGCATAAGTCAACATCTAGGTAGGCAATCCTATCAGTGTTATAAGTGTATGTAAATGACAAAAGGTTAGAAGTTGAGTTGAAGAATGCTACTAAATCAGTGGCTGATTTCTCATCGCCTTCTATTAATATGAAAATATCGTCAAGAAAGCGAGTATAAAACTTAATCGGATTGGCCACCTCACTGTTCTTCCCCACTGTCTCCTGCTCCCAGTATGCCATGACTAAATTCGAAAAACTTGCCCCACACGGGGAGCCCATGGCCACACCAACTTTCTGAAGGTAAATCTTGTTGTTAAAGGTCAAAAAATTGTAAGATAGAACAATATCCAACAATTCTTGCACCAATCCTATTTCTGATTGAGGAGCTCCTCTTTTTCTAAGCATGAAATTGATCTATTCGATGCCTTCCTCATGGGGAATGGATGAATACAAATCCTTTACATCAGTGGTCAAACATTTTAATGTTTCATCAAACTCAAGACCATTGATGTTCTGGAGAAATGACCAAGAATCTTTACAAATGGCAGAATCCTGTGCCACATATTTTTGAAGAATGTTATCCACTAGTTTAGCGCAAGGATAGGTGATGCTGTTTCTAGCATCAACTAAAGGTCTCCTGGTCGGATCTATCAGAGATTTGTGAATTTTGGGGATTCCGAATAAAGTTGGAGTTCTGGGTGACAACATAGTAAGGTAATTCATAGTTGATATATCAATTCTTCCTTCTACGAACAAGTCGTTAATAAATGAACGTATGTTAGAATATGCTTGAGTTCATTCCTAGACTTTTCTTGATATGTACTACTGTCCAGGATTTCTAACATTTGTATCATGTATTGTTTTTCCTGCATGACTACTAGGCCACCAACCTTATCGGGTTGCATGATTCTAACCCCTGCTGTTCTAATAGTATCTATGGCTGTTTTCTCTTCCACAAAAATATTAAATGTTGTATTTCTATGGTGTATGCTTGTAGACAGCATGTTTCGCAGGTCAATTTCACACACTTTATCAAACGGGGCTAAAGACGGGTGCATTTCTAGTACAAAAGTGCTAGCGACATGAATATCATTATGCATCACTGTGTCCCCCCCCCCCCAAAAAAAAGAAGTCTCAAATTCATTTTCCTAAAGAAAAGTTTCACATCGATAATAGTTTTCGCTAAATCAGCCTTACTACTGGGTACAAAAGTGTTACCCTTGGAAAAGACCTCGACCAACTATGGATCAATTTGAACATTAGTGTATTTAAAAATTTTGAAGTCTCTACTAGCATTGGACAAAATGCAACAGTCACCTTGATTGATGTAGTTAATGTTATTTAGCTCCCTCTCTTCCCTCGTTTGTTGGAGTTGTTGAAGTTGTGGTAACTGTTCGGTACTGGCATTCTGTCTCTAATGTGAGGCTCCGTTCCGAAAATTTCCATGTTGTTCTGGATACATTTCATGAAAACAGTCATGGTTTGAAGTAGTTGTAGTGTTCAAGTCCCTGTTTTGCAGTTGCCCCATATTGCTGGAATTTCTTAATGTAGTACCTTGTTCTACCACATTGTTGACTTGTGGGTTACAGTCGTGTTGGTTTAACTGTTCTCCTCCATTCAAACATTCTGCCCTGATAGATGGTCCTGTTTGGGAAGGGGGAGGTTTTGGGTATGCTCGATTGTTGCCATACGCTTGGCGATCCCTGTTGAGTTTCTTCAGTTTGGTTTCCTTGCTCTTATTAAGGTATTGGTCTATGCTGCCAAATATGCGGTCATAGTCATACTTATAGCATGGAAAATCGATGCTCTTTTGAATAGATTCATCCAACAGGGTTGCTTCTTCGACCAATACATCAGGTGCCTTTTGATAATGTTTACACATCAGCTCCAATAATTCCAAGCCATGTTTATTAAAAAGTTTTAATAAATCCTGATGAAGCAGTGACCCGTTGACCAACCCTGTTGGGTACTGCCAAGACCTCAAACATTTGGGTACAATGCCCTCACACTCTTGGAAGTAAGCAATTTCCAGTTGTATTTTTTTATATTTCAATAGTTTCTGGTCGAAGGCCTTTAATTGGGTCAAAATATCTATGGATCCCCCAGCCGGTTGCTCCTGGGCACTACTGTTGGATGGTGCCTGCAATGTTAACAGTTTTGTTAACCATTGAGTTAGTTTTGGAGCTCCAGTAAGTCCCGGGGTGCCATTCATGTTGTTTTGCATGCTTCCTGATTGCAAACAACTCTGTTGCGTTTTGCTTACAAAATGCAAGTTCTCAGTTGCTGTTTGTTCTGAACTAGAAAGTGTTGTTACTTCAGCACGGGTGTTTTCTACGGTAGTTACTTTTTCATTGGAGTCGTTTTGCGTAATATTTAGTAAGGAAACTGGTATTTGCATCCCAGTCAAAGTTGTAGGTGAAAAATTATATGGTGCTGCTTACTGTGATGGATTTGAAGTCTTCTTAAGACACTCGGTCTTGCTGGCTGTATTCTGCTAAAGTCAAAGTCTGGTTATATTTGCATTCACAGTCTGTTGCATACAGAAACTTGCAAAATATATACTGATGAGAGAATATACTTTGCAGCACCTGTCTTTAAGAGCCGTAACCAATAACTATATAATAAACCACACGTACTTCTGTTACAGCTTAAAGTACTGTTCCACTTTACTTCTCATATAGTACAGATAATGTGAGAGATATAACATTTACCTCGAGACAGATGCGTGTCTACCTATACCTCTAACCTTAACTGGATTCATACAGATCTTTATATACAATTTTAGTCATGCACATACATATACATTTCCTCTTGGTGTTATATTTTGGAGAATTGCTCATCCTGTAGAAACAGTACTAATTGTTGCAGATGCTGACGCAAATGCTGACTTGATTCTGAATTTATAAGAAGCCAGCTTTTCTGACAATGTACACATCCTGTATTCTGTTTGGGTCTTTGTATAAGAACGTCTGTTCTTGTGCCAGTGCTGATAAACCTGTCCTGTTGTCCATGCAGAAAAACATGTTTTTGAGGAAACACAGTCACAGTGTCCATTGTCCATTCTTTAAAAGCAGATTTTGCATTTTTGCTCCTGCATACATCCTGTTTTTAAGTCTGTAAGGGAAAAATGTCCATTCAGCAGATTCCTTATTTTCCAAGCCATGGTCATTTAGTATGAATGCTGATCACATATTACTAAACTCTGTTTCTGCATTTAAGCAAGCTTTATTTTATACCTTATTTATGTTACATATTTGTAACAGAATTACTTTCAACCTTTTTATTCACTGTTAAATACACTCTAACAGTAGGTATTAAATCAAGTCTCTGTGCTAGTGTATCCACTCATTGGGGCTAAAGACTCAACTAGGGCAAAGAGTTCTTTGTTGTCGCTGTCTTGTTGCAGCATTGTAGTGTCAATGGCAGTTTCTTCAGCCATGACGAAAAGACTCAAAACCGCTAACACAGGTCAAACCAGTTGTTAGCCTATCAGCACGGCTAAAAGTTCACTCATGATTACGAGTACAGGATATAACGTAGTGTTCGTACCATTGTTTTTAATCTGAAGAAGTCCCACAAATTTGTGGGACGAAAAGCACTTTATATAATCGCATTAAATTCTTTTGCTTATTTTAAACTGTGATCAACATGCTTTTTGAGCATTTGTAGACAAGACGGAGCCATTTCAAAGCAAACCGTTTCCAAATGGATAGCACATTGCATCCATTTCTGCTAGAAGCACCTTGGGAAACCAACCCCTCAGGGGGTCAAAACATATTCCACTAGGGCAACTTCTACCTGTACAGCATTCCTCATGGGAGTCCCTACCAGGGACATCCTGGAATCTGCTACCTGGAGTTCTGTACACACCTTCAGTAAGCATTACCACCTGCCTATCTTTTCCAAATCCAGGGCAAGTTTTGCAACAGCAGTCCTGCAAGGCATTCTAGCCAGCCATACCTCTTCTTGACTGCCTCCACCCTTCTTCAGCTTTGAGAATCTACCAAAATGTGATGTCTGCAACAGTGAAGCACAGAACATAGTACAGTTGTGTACACTTACCATAAATGTGGATGTTCAAGTGTATTCACTGTTGCAGTCCTGGTTTCCCTCCCTCCAACCCCCTGGATGTTCTTCGTGTTTCACTGTTGCAGTCATCACATTTGGGTTATCTAACTGCAGGTAGTCTTCAGTCGGCCTGTATACCAGAGTCTTGGGATTTCTGCGTCGGATGCTGTCGCTTCTTCCATAACGTCAGGTCATCATGGGTATAAAACATGCCGCTGTTGCCATTACATCAGCTTTTCTTGCCGTGCAGTGTCCGAAGCAGAAGCAGTTCGCAAGTGCCGGTTGGCTGCCTCCTGAAATTTTAGTTACCCAAATGTGATGACTGCAACAGTGAAACACGAACATCTTACCATAAATGTAGATGTTCACGTGTTTTCACTGTTGCTGTCCTGGTTTCCCTCCCTCCAACCCCCTGATTTTCTCTCTTTCTCACTCTAAACTCTCTATACCTTTTACTACCCCCCCTTCAGGGGTATTGGTATTTACTTTTTACTGGTGATGTTTTCCCCCACCATAACTTAGCTCCCTATTGGGGGGTTGCTGACATTTGGGGCAAGAAAAACTGATGTAATGGTGCCGGCTGCCTGTTTCTATACCCCTGGCGTCAGTCCTGGAGCGACAGCATCCAACACAGAAATATTAAGTCTTTGGTATTCGTGCCGACTGAGGGCTACCTGCAGGCAGATAACCCAAGTGTGATGACTGCAACAGTGAATACATTCAAACATCTACATTTATAGTATGTGTGCACAATTCTGGCCTTCTAAACTGCTTAGATTTTATTCTTGTTTAAGTGTTGAAGGCTGCTTCCCTAATCTCTGACTGTTTTTTCCATGAGTACATGTACATAAGCTGTCTCTTAAGTTCAAGAAAAATTCAAATTGGTTAGCATCATATAGAAGTTTACATCAAATCATCACGGACCTCTCCTAGAAAGGGTATCTCATCATAATTGTTTAAGCAGTAGCGGTCAAAAAAATCCTTCCCATAGTTGTCCCATAAAATTACCATGTCCAGTTTTATATTTTTCCTATTAAAGGGAGAAAGCTCAGAAAAAGGAAAAGACTACCAGGATAGTTTAACTTTGAGAAACACTGAGAATCACTCTTTGCAAGTCCGTCTTGAGTACACCACATAGTCATAGAAGGGAATCATAATACAGTTAGCAGTTTATGCCAACAATTCATGGTCAGATGGTCACAGTCTCCTGACTCTTGTAACAACTCACAGATAAATTGCCCATACAGGAATGGGTTTGGATTAAGAACAGTTTTTGAATTTGTTACTTCATGGAAATTGGATAATAAAAACCTTTTCACTATGAAGTCAAAAATCTGAATAAAAGGAATATGACTAGAAGAAGTACAAAGGATTCAGATGCTACTAAGCACATTCCAGTAAAAAGAAAAAAAAGGAGAGGATTTAGTTAAGAATAAAAAAAAAGAAAATCAGCAATGGAAGGAATAATACATAAGTGGAACATTTTTCACAAAATTTAAATGATTCTGAGGTTCTTGAAATACATTCTTCTGTTTTTACTCACTGTAGTAGGATTGTAGATGCCAGCTTTATGTCAGTTCAGTTGATTCTGTTTACTTACCAAATCTTCTCCAGCTACTATTGAGGGATCTGACATCCCAGATAAAGGTTTTAAGGAGACTATAGAATTGATGGACATGCTCCACCTAAAGAAAACCATATCCCCTCGAGCCACACGCTGTAGGGATCTAAACCTCACCACAACAATAAATAGGACGTGCTGAAGGGATAGAGTCCTGTCCCTGAGACTTCCCATGCTTTGGAACAGGATTCCAATCTACATTAGGCAGAGCTCCTCGCTAACACTCTTCAAGAGAAACCTTGACGAGTGGATGGGAAACAAAAAGTTTATCCCGGGGATGACTTCAGTGGCTCTGCTGGACAGAGGCACAGGGAACTAATCTAAGTGGGTGGCAAAAGCCAACACATTCTGGATAGGCTTATAAATGCCTTTGGGCAGATAGCCTAGTACCTACCTATGAACTTAGCCAGGTTGCCGCACTTGTATAACAGACTACTGTTTTAAATAAGTCATTAGGGTGTCTAGTAAGTTAACATTATAGTCTCTGGAAAATCCACAGTTGCAAAAAACATTATTCATACTTTGATATGTTGAGGTAACATTCAGACAACCTTGATACATTGAGGAGCATTGATCCCAAGAAATTTGCGCACACAATACTTTTTCTGTGGAAAACTTTGCATCAATGAAAGCACAACCAGAACCGCAACTTTTAACAAAACCATATTCCATTTTTACTGAGTTTCGCTAGCTTACTGTACATCCCCGCTCCCTTCACTTTCAGTCACATCAGATTAAAACCTAACTCATGCATACTGTTTTCCACTAAAACAGAAATCCAAAGACAAAGCCTAGCACTATTGAATTAAGCAAACCACATTATTTATAACACCAAATACTTCTGGAAGGAAGTCAGTACAGTTCCAGGAAAGAAAAAGCATGCTAACGTTCAGTTACCCTTCTTTTTCAAAGAGATTTCATTTGCATTCTTTATTTCCCCTCCCCACAAGCTCAACTTCCTCTTGTAATTGCCCATTCTTATTTGACAAGAATACCTCTCCTTTCCACCTTAAAAAGTTTCCAAATATGAAAAAACATAAGGAAGCTTGCTAACTGTAGACAGCTTGGCTCTGATGTTATTAAATCTTGCTTCCTTAAGCTTTGTAAGGGCTGCATGTCTCATCCACTAAACTACCTCATCAACATGTCCCTTTTACTAAGCTCTTTCCCAGTCTTCGGAAGAAGGCAGTTGTTTACCCCTTCCATAAGACCATTTTCTGACTCCAGTCTCAGACTTTCATCTCACTTCCCTTCTACCTACCATGGCTAAGTTCCTTAAAGATGTTTAGCTGCAAGCCTCCAGAGTTCTAAACTTGTATTATGAACTCTATAGATACCAGCATGGCTTCATTTTGGTTGAAACTGTAATCTGTATTCTCCCTGACCAATTAATTTCTTACTTCAGTGAGCAATAATTTTGATTTGTGGTACTTTCTTTATAAACCTTACTAAAAACTGCTGCTCTGTCAACTGTGACCTGCTGCAACACTCCCTACACTTTGCCAGACTTCTCCATTGAGACCCCTACCTGAATTGCAAGTTACTTATCTATCATGTCTTTCAGAACAAAGCTTAACACTAGCACATCTTCCCACAGCCTCATTTTATCCAGTGTTCCGTAAGATTCTGAATCAAGGTTCCTTCTGTTTTCCCTGTTTTTATAAAAATAATTCCTGCCCTATTGAAACCAATAACCACACGTTAAAAGAAGATGAGAAAAAAAAACAGATCGGTTATTTGAAAAACAGCTTGGCAGCCAACAGATGAATATGCGTTCAGCCGGTGATCAAAGACTGTGTTCAGACTGGCAGCAAAGAAGTTCTGAGGATAGTACATTCATACGTCACCTTTATACCCTACGCCAGATGTGGGAGTGTACATGTGACATACGATATCATGTTTGCAACCTAAAGCTTTGGTATACTGACCGGATGTCAGGCTGCCCTTGGCAGGGAATCCCTACTGTAAAGAATACTGCAACAATGAAGAGAAGGACATCTACTGTTATGGTAAGATTTTACTTAACTGTACTTGCAGATAGAGATGAGAAGAAGCAATTGCTTAAAAGACCAGCCTGCCAAAAACTAGTTTGTAGATGTAAGCCAGAAGTTGGAAGTACTTGTGGAAAAGAACTGTCATCTGGAATAGGTGGAAGTAATAACTTTGTATAAAAATGGCTACTCTTTCCATATTATAATTGAATGTAAATGGCCTTACATGTATAGACAAAGAGCACGGAGTGTTGAATTATATTAAAAAGCATAGGGTGCGAATACCAATGTTGCAGGAAATACATTTGGACAGAAATGATGATGTGAATTTGACAAAGGATTGCAGGATTGACAATCAGAAGAATATTCGGGACAACAAAAAAGGGGAGTAATAATACCGGATTGCTAGAGGTCTCCCCACAGTGAGGCCAGTCTTGCTGTGACCCGTTTGCCTGTCCCCTAAACAAGTGCAGCAACTACTTTGCCCTAATCCTCCCTCTGGGGAGTCACTGAGAGATGCTATTCCCCACCTTTGGCCTTCAAGACTGCTGTATGCCTTTCCCAAAATTCCTCTAATTCCAAAATTCCTACAGAAAGCAATCGTGTTGAAGAGCAGAGTAATCCTCATTGCACATTATTGGCCTCAACAAATATGGTTCCCCTTTCTTTGGCCTTATCTGATTCAACAGCATTGGATTCTGGGCCCAACTCCAGACCTTCTTTCTTATCCAGAGGGATTAGTCTATCCGAACATTGTAAACCTCAAGCTGACAATTTGGTTTCTACAGTTCTGTTAATAGCCAGGCATCTTTCTCTCTCCTCCCTTGTATGGCATATACTCTTTAACCTCTCATAAGCCAGCTACCCGTAAACTCTATGCTAGTAAATGCTAGAGGTTTACCTTTTGGGCTTGTGATAACAATATTACCCTTTTTCAGTGTCCATCGATATAGAATTTATAGCTTAACTTTTTAAAACGGGTGCTTCGCAGTCTACTATAAAACTTCAGTTAGCTGCTATTTCTAATTTCCATAATGGTTTTAAAGAATCCTCTTTGGCTTCTCATAAGCTTTGCAAGGCCTTCTCTTCTGACTCCTGCATGGTCTTCTACTCCCTTAAGAGGCCTAGGGAACATGATTCTTCTGATGAAGGTGAAGATTCTGATGAGGAATCCCTGACTTATTCTTCCCAGATTCCTTCCCCCTTTAGATTATGGTTCTGAGGAAGCGGCGTCTGTTAGTCCCGATTCTCCTTTTGAGGAGAGTTCTTTTGGTGACACAATTTCCCAAATGGATTTTTTTAACTGGGGTTGTGCTCAGGTGTCCGAGGTTCAGAAGAGGTATTATGAGCTTCTGCAGTTGGAGTTTCCTAGGCTGTCTGCTGTTTCTTCTGTTCTTGCCGCCTTGCTGGATGCCTTTTACACGGTCTTTCAAGCTCCTGATTCTTTGCCCCCTGCTCCCAAAAAAACTGATAGGTTTTATAAGGTACCTGAAGACCGCAAAGTTTCTTTGTAAGTGCCCTTCTGCTGACCATTTTGTGGTGTTGGTTGCATATGGCAAGCCATCAAAACTGTTGCCATCTACAAAGTTGCCTCCTTCTGACAAAGACAGCAGAACTATGTAGAGGTTGGGTAAGAACATATGTACTTCTGCTACCCTGGTATTTAGAGCTGTGAACTACCAGACCCATATGACCAGATATATATTTTATGTCCTCTCTCTCTGTCAGGTTATTTCAGACCTTCCTGGCTCTGATGGGAAGACTTCTGCTCTTTATTAGGGATGTCTTCTCATGTTGTTCACCATTCTATTAAATGCATCTATGATGCAGTTGATGCCTAATCTAGGGCTGCTGCTTTTGGGTCAGTGATGAGATATTCGTAGCCTTGGCTTCAACCTTTGCCTGATGATATCAAGGCTAAGTTGATGGATGCTTCTGAGTTAAGTCCCTCCAGGAAAAGGGTAAAGCTTTACAGGATCTGTAACATATTTTTGTTTCACCTGTTCCTAAATTTCAAATAAATTTACCCTAACAAGCCTGCTTTTGTTCTTAGACAGTCTCACCCTCCCCCCAAAGGTAAGAAGGGTGGTGGAAGGGCTCCTTTTCTTAAGGCTACCCAAACCCCTTCAGCTCGGAAGCCTCCTTTTCCTAACAAACCAGGTGCTGTCTGACTATCCTTCCCTGCTCTTTTCAGTCTCATTCTTCTTTCTCTTCATCTTTCCCTGTCATTTCCTATTTGGTTAAAGATCACTCAAGACTCCTGTTTTTTTTTTCATAATTCACCAGGGGTATTACCTTGTCTGGAAATCTCTTTCCCCCTTTTTGGGCATTCCTCGTTCTCCTTGGGAACAGCTGCCCTTTTTTCCAGAGGTTCTTCAGGGCCTGTTGGCTCAGGGATCAAGTCAAGAAGTTCCAACTCCTCAGGGGAAGGGGTTTTACCCCAGAATGTTTATAGTCCCCGTGAAAGAAGGTACCTGAGACCTTTTTTAGATCTCTGCTAAACATCTTTTTTTGAAGGTTCTTTCCTTATGGATGCTATTCCTACAAACTTTTCCTGTTCTACTTCCTTGGTCTTTTCTTGTTTCCCTGGATCTCTAGGATGCTTATCTACATATTCCTATTCATCCCCTTTTTAGGAAATTTTTACATTTCTCTGCTTCCTTGCATTTTCAGTTTTCTGCATTGCCCTTTGTCCTCTTTGCTGCCCCAAAGGTTTTCACCAAATGCCTTGCTCCTGTGATTTTCTGCAGATTGAAGGGGATACAGATTTTTCCTAACCTGGATGACCTGATCATTCACACTTCTCCAGAGATTTTACTTCAGCATCTTTATTTTGCTATTTGTCTCCTGCAAAGCCTGGAGTTTACTGTAAATTTTCAAAAAATCATTCCTGACTCCTTCACAGGATCATGTTTTCCTAGGGCGCAGGCTCCAGACTGCCCCAGTGCTGGCATTCCTACCTCCTCCCAAGGTTTTTAAACAGATTTTCTTTTAATCCCTTCTTCCTTTAGCTTCACATACAGTCAGGGAGTTTCTAAGGGCTCTGGGTTACATGGCTTCCACCATTCCTATGTGCCTCCTCTGGCCAAGCTCCATAGGAGAAAGCTCCAGTGGTTTCTAAAGTAAATTTGGCTTCAACATAATAAACCTTTAGATTTTCTAGTCCCTCTTCTTCCATGTCTCGAGCTGGAAATTCTGTGGTGGATTCATTAGTTGTCCCTCAACCCAAGGCTGTTTTTTGAACCTTCAGTCCCCTCTCAGGAACTCTTCCGAGATGCCTCGGACATGAAGTGGGGGTCCTCTGAAAGTGCAGGGCCTTTGATCTCTTCAACAAAAGAAAGACAACATCAGTGTCAAAGAAATGAAAGCTGTTCTGGCTCTTCAGGCTTTTCGTTCTCTTTTCCTTGCAGGACCCCTAAGAATTCTCACAGACGATACCACAATGATGTGGTATATCTTCAAGCAAGGGGGGGGGGGCAAAGTCTTTTCTCCTGTGCAGCCCATTTCTTCAGGTTTGGGATTTAGCTGTCCAGTATCAGGTGATTCTTCAGGCAGTTTATATTCCCTCAGATCAGAATGTAGTGGCAGATCCCCTGACAGATCCATAACACAATCGCATGAGTGGATGCTTCACAGGGATGTGTTACTGGACATTGTCTACCAGTGGGGTACTCCTCAAGTAGATCTGTTGGTCTCCCCTCTGAACAGACAACTTCCTGATGTTCATCGTGTTACACTGCTGCAGTCGTTACACTTGGGTTATCCTGCCGTCAGGCGGTCCCACAGTTGGCCAGAGTTCCAAAGTCTTGGTCCGGCGTCGGTTGCTGTCGCCTCCTCCCTGACGTCAGTGCGACAGGGGTATATAAGATGCAGCCGACGCCATTTTCTTCAGTCTTTCTTGCCGCGCGGTGCCCGAAGCACAAGCAGTTCGCAAGTTCCGGTCAGCCGTCTCCTGAGATTTTCATTCCGAATCCAGAACCGAAGTCTTCTACAAAGCTAAGTATCCCATTGGGGAAACTTTTTCTTGCCTCAGACCGATGTCAGTAAAAGTTAATAACTGTATTTCTTGTGGGAAGCAAATACCTCATAAGTATTTCCATTCCTATTGTATCCCATGCCTAGGCCCTGACCACGACGTTACTGGTTGTCGGTTTTGTGCTAAGTTTAAGAGGCGCACTGTTAAACGTCGGTTTGATTTTGCCCGACATTATTTTGGTAGAAAATTCAGTTATACCATGCCGTCGGAACTTCCGATGACCGGAATACACAAAAAGCGCAAAGACAAGGATAGGCATCCGAGGCCCAAAACTGATGACGAAGCCCCTTCTAGGCCAGTCACCGGTTTTCAGCGAGGCGCCTTTGCAGCCCCTGATGACCGCTTCTGTAGAACCACAAGCCGCCGCTGACTCCCACGTGGAGATGGCTGGGCCTTCGGACACATAAGCTCTTCAGCCTACCGAGACTAACCTTTCAGAGGGATCCGGAGTAGCTGAGCAACCCACAGCTACAGAGGGTGTCTTCAGACCTACTCAGTTAAGCATTAAACCCTCAGCTAAGTCTAAGCCTCCTTTAAAGTCAAAGAAACAAATTCAGCATTCTCCAGGACAGGCCTCCATGCCTAAGAAATAAATGCTCAAAATGGCCGAAGACCTAATTACTGTGATCAGGGGGTCCCATCCCCCTCCTGATAAAAGGCCTAGACAGGATGCAGACTATGACTCAGCCGAGCAGGTGTCCATCTCTTCTGATTCATCCTCAGACTTAGGATACTCTTTACCCCCTTATGAGGATTCTGATGCTGAAGAATCAATTCCATCAGCCTCACCGCCTGAGGACTACTTTGGGGAAACCCTACATACCATGAGGGAGCATTTCCACCGGGAAGGCCAGGATTACTCAGAATCCAAGAAAAGGCTCAGAGACTTCCTTTTATTACCTCAGCACAGACCCCTTGCTATTCCGCCAGTGTTAAATATTGTCGATGATGTGTATACTGAATCCAACTTAAATCCTGATTCCTTACCTCCAGCCCCTGTTAAACCTGACAGATACTACAGAGTCCCTGACTCACATAAATTTCTGTATAAAAGCCCTGTCGCTGACCCTGAAACTATTTCTCAGGGACCCAAAGGAGTTAAGGCCTTATCAGCCAAGAATCCAGTTCCCTCTGACAGAGATTCCAGAGCATTAGACAGATGAGTAAAGAAAGTATATACGTCTGCAACTTTAGCAATGAGAGCCTTAAATTGCCAGTTTCACATGCTAAAATATCAGCAATTTTTACTGTCTCTGTTAAAACAAAAAATGCTTCCAGAATCAGATCCTCCTAATTTTAAAGAAATGCAGGATTTATTGCATGCAGCTGAACAAGTGGGAAAGCATACTTTGCAATGTGGTTTTGATTCTCTAGAGGCCTCCTGCAGAGCAGCAGTTACAGGCTCTGTTATTAGAAGACATGCTTGGTTAAAATAAAATAACATACGTTACCAGATCATGTTAAAGCAAAATTATTAGATGCACCTTTGCAGCAGGATGTGTTATTTGGAGTTAAGAAGAGGTATTAAAGAAAATGGGGGACAAGGCAAAATCTATGCAAATGGTGAAGGATTTCTTACAGGTTCAGCCTCTTAGATTTAGCAGAAACTGGCCAACTAAGAATTGGTCCTTTCCAATTACAGACAGACCTCAAAGGGGGAAGATACAGACGTCCAAGAGGTAGAGGTCAAACACAAGGTCCTTACAGGCCTCGACAATGGGTTGCATCAGGCCAGAAAGAAGGGGAAGACAGGCCACAACCATATAAAAAGCAGCTCCAATAACTTCCCACTATAGCTGCCAAACAAATCCGTCTTGGCAGCCCCCTTGGGAGGAAAACTGTCACTCTTCTACCACAATTGGCAAATGATCACCAAAGACAAATGGGTTCTAAACATTGTATTTCAAGGTTACATGTTCCACTTTCACACTCTGCCAAGGTTAAAAGGAATGCCAAATCTGCCACCAAATCAATGGGCAGAGGCTCAAAAACAAATTACAGCACTCATGGATATGAGAGCTATTCAAAAGGTACCATCACAGGAGCAAGGACAAGAATTTTACTAAAGACTCTTTCTGGTACCCAGAAAGGACAAAGCCTGGAGGCCCATTCTGGATCTTTCATCTCTAAACACCTACCTGGATGTTCCGAAATTCAAAATGTTGACATTACAGCAGCTTCTTCCCATGCTGGGCAAGAAAGCTTGGCTCGTGACTTTGGACCTCAAAGAGGCATACCTGCATGTCCCTATCAGACAAAGCTGCAGAAGATGCCTCAGATTCATAGCTTGTTCAATGCACTACCAATTCTCTGCACTGCCCTTTGGCTTATCTGCTGTGCCCAGGGTCATCACAAAGTGCCTGGCACCAGTAATTGCATTTTGCAGACAGAAAGGAATTCAAATTTATCCGTACCTGGACGACTCCCTGATTCAAGCAGAGAGAGCAAGGACACTCTTCTAAAGCATCTGGCGTTTGTAAAAAAGTTATTATGTTGCCTGGGGTACACAGTAAACGAAAAGAAATCAAAACTAGTGCCCTCACAAGAGATTATATTCCTGGGTGCCAGCTTGAACACAACGGCCCAGATGGCTTATCTCATGCCAGACAAACAAGGACAACTGACTCAATACTTTCAATTGATGGGAACAAAGACCCAGCTCCCTGCAAGAAAAATTCTGCAGGCCTTGGGTTGCATGGCATCCTGCATAATACTAATTCCATATGCCAGACTGCATATGAGGAAACTACAATGGTACCTAAAGAATGTATGGTCTCAACACTGTCAACGTTTGGAAACAGTTATACCACTGATCCCTTGCCTTCAACAGGAGTTTCAGTGGTGGGCTCAAGCTTGTCACCTCAACAAGGGACAGCCTTTTACACAACCCACAGCCAGGCAAACACTGACAACAGATGCATCGGATTACACCTGGGGAGTACACATGGCAGGCAAATGTATTCAGAGCACGTGGACCGCAGAACAAAGGCATCTTCACATCAATCAAAAAGAGATGCTAGCTGTACAAAATGCGATTATAGCTTTCCAAGGACCTGCTGCATCCAGGACAACTACTCCTCAAGACAGACAACACCACAGTTATGTGGTACATAAACAAGCAAGGGGGCACTCACTCCTACCCCCTATGCAGACAAACTATGACCTTATGGAACACAGCTATAAACCTTCAAGTTCATCTGCAAGTGCAATTCCTGCCAGGAGAGAAAAACTCACTGGCAGATGACTTAAGCAGAAACATCATGGATCCCCACGAATGGGAGTTGGATCCATTAATATTCAGAATGATAACACAGAAATGGTGGAGCCTGGACATAGATCTGTTTGCATCCCCAATAAACTGCCAGCTACAAAAATTCTGCACAAGGAGTTACCATCCACAAGCATGGAAAGTGGATGCTCTCTCATTCAGCTGGAATAACCTACAAGTATACACTTTCCCACCGCTACCTCTCCTGCCAAAGGTACTCATAAAAGCCAGGCAGGAAGAGCCAAAGATGATCCTGATTGCACCAGACTGGCCACGCCAGCACTGGTACCCAATCTTAAGGAACTTAGCACAAGAACCACCCTGGATTTTTCCTCAAATCCCACATCTGCTGACTCAGCACAACAAACAAATACTACACAGCCAGCTAAAGATCTTAAACCTAGCTGCATGGAAGATTCCTTAGTCAAGCAAGCAATGCCTCTCTCCAAAGCTGTTATGGATGTCATTCTGGAGGCCAGAAGGCCTAGTACCAGGAAAGCCTATTCTGATAAATGGAAAAGATTCTGTGCCTGGAACCAAGTTCACAGCCTTGACCCTCTTGTACCAAACATTCCTCGGATACTACAATACTTAACTGAGATGCTGGACAAAGGACTCTCCTTCTCATCCATCAAGATCCACGCCTTTGCTATCTCTGCTCATTACAACACGTATCCACCAATTTTCTCTAATCTTCCATTAAAACAGTACCTCAGAGGGGCTAAAAACATAAGACTGCCCCCTAGAGCCCCTACTCCAACTTGGGACCTCAGTTTTGTTTTGGAGAAGCTAATTTTACCTCCTTTTGAGCCAGCCAACACAGCAGAATTTAAATATATCTCATGGAAAACTGCTCTGCTCCTGGCGATAACACCAGCACGAAGAGTTTCAGAATTACAGGCTCTAATGACAGTGGACCCTTTCCTCATTTTCCACCAGGACAGGGTGTCTTTACGAACTAACCCTACTTTTATGCCAAAGGTGGTATCCAGTGTGGCTGTAAACCAAACTATTCACCTGCCAACTTTTTTATCCTAAACCACAGAATAAAGGGGAGAGACTACTGCACTCTTTGGACATTCACAGGCAGTTATGCTTCTACTTGGACAAAACCAAAGCTTTCAGAAAATCTGAGCAATTATTGGTAGCATATGCTGCAGGAACACAGGGAAAAGCCATTTCAAAACGGACCATTTCAAAATGGATAGGACATTGTATACATTTCTGCTACACATACCATGGAAAACCTGTACCTAGCAGCATTAGATCTCACTCCACCAGGGCAACAGCCACTTCAACTGCCTACCTCAGGGGAGTACGTACCATGGATATTTTGGAAGCAGCAACTTGGAGTTCTGTACACACCTTCACCAAGCATTACCATCTGCCTCTATACTCTAAATCTAGAGCTGGCTTTGCCACTGCAGTGCTGCAGGGCCTTATAGCCACCCCTAAATGTCTTATAGGACCAGCCACCCTTCCTCAGCTTTGGGATTCTACCCAAGTGTAATGACTGCAGCAGTGTAACACGATGAACATAGTACAGTTTTGTACCCACCATAAATGTAGATGTTAGAGTGTAGACACTGCTGCAGTTCAGGTTACCCTCCCTCCTTCCCCTCTTACTGGCTGGTACGTACCTATGTCTTCTACCCTTACTACCTATGGGGAGTATTTGCTGGTAGCTGTAAGTTGTTTTTTGCTTTTCTTATGTATGTTTTTTTAGCAATTGGAATTGCCTACATATTTAGAGGCACCTGACATCTGGGGCAAGAAAAACTGAAGAAAATGGTGTCTGCTGCATCTTATATACCCCTGTCGCACTGACGTCAGGGAGGAGGCGACAGCAACCGACGCCGGACCAAGACTTTGGAACTCTGGCCGACTGGGGGACCGCCTGATGGCAGGATAACCCAAGTGTAATGACTGCAGCAGTGTCTACGCTCTAACATCTACATTTATGGTAGGTACAAAACTGTACTTTTTTTGCAACAGAATCCCATGTCCTTTGGCCTGAAAGGTGGAAGCTCTCGCTCTTTTTTTTTTTTTTTCTTGCAAGGGGATGTTTCTTTATGCCTTCCCTCCTCTTCCTCTTATTCCAAAGGTGTTGTGCAAGATAAAACAGGACGCTCCCAAAATCTTACTGGTGACTCCCTTTTGGCAAGACAGCATTGGTTCCTTTGTCTTCTACATTTAGCCAAGGACAATAATTGCAAGTTACCTCACAAGGAGGACATACTTAGACAAGACAAAGGATATCTCATCCATCCCCACCTGTCCACTCTTCATCTGACATTGTGGGTGATAGGGTTTTGATCCCCCTTCAGCCGACTTTTTTTGTGAGGACGTGCTTTGGGTCATGCAGGAGGTCAGGAAACCCACTACTAGAAAATCTTATTTGTCCAAATGAAGAAGATTTTCTATCTGCTGTTGTTCAAGTAACCTGGATCCACTTACTAAGGATGTTCCTTTGGTTCTCTCTTATTTGTGTGAATTACTCAATGGTGAGTTTTCTAAAGGTGTCCTTCACATTAGGCCTCACAGGAGTCACGTTCCTCCTTCATGGGACCTTAAGTTTGTTTTAGAAAAATTGACTCTGGTTCCTTTTGAGCTGTGGCTTCAACTTCCTTGCAGCATTGTTCTTGGAAAACTGTTCTTTTTCTGTCCCTTACCTCTGCCAATTGGGTGTCTGAGCTGCAAGCTCTTAAAGCTGTCTATTTGTACTATTTTTTTTTACCCAAGGTGGTTAATGAGTAGTCTCTTAATCAGTCTGTTCATTTACCCACTTTCTCCCTTCTCCACAGTCTGCTAGTGAGAAGGTTCTTTACACCTTGGATTTACATAGACAACTCAAGTGTTGTTTGGATAAAACTAAAGCCATTCATAAATCTGAGCAGCTTTTTGTTTCCTTTCATCCTAGGTCTTTAGGGGTGGCCGTTTCCAAGCAAATCATTTCTTCTTGGATATCTAATGCCATTTCATTTTGTTATTCCATCCATGGGAAGAATCTTCCTCCTTTTAAGGCTCATTCTACTAGGGCTGTAGCCTCATATGGTGCTTTTTTTTCAAGGGTTTGAATACTAATTCTATTCTTGCAGCTAACTGGACTTGTGTGCATACTTTTACCAAGTACTGTAAGTTGTATACGAGTTCTTGGGTCAGAGCTGGTTTTGCCTGGGCCATTCTTCATGGCTGTCTGGAGGGCTGTGATGGCCCTTCCTCCTCCTAATATTCCTGAGCAATTGTGCCCTCCCTAATGTAAAGAATATTTGATATGGAAGGACATAGTACAGTTGTGTAAAATCTTACCATAACAGTAGATGTCCTTCTCTTCACTGTCTGTTGAATGATAATGGAATGCGGGATACTATCAAAGTCCACAAGGTTTTTAAAATTGGATTTATTTTTTAGAAATCAATGTTGGGAGATATCAAGTAGTGGCCCAGCTTTGGTATTTCTTAGTTTAATAGTGTAGAAACTTCTTTCCAAGCATTTCCAAATTAAAAAGGTTAAACTAATGGATCTTTAGTTACACAACTAATCACAAACACCCCCTATTGTGTATTGGAAAAATGTCACTCAATTTCCAACTCAAAAAAAACACAGCAAAAAATAGCAATAAATTAAGTATGTTAGTCATATGTATAGAAAGTATAATCCCAAAACTACCTGGATTTTTATCTTCACCTGGACTACTTTTTTAATATTATTTTTATCTTTGCTATAGATTAAATAGTTATTTGGAAAACACTGGACATTTTCTGCCATCATCAATGTTTACTAAAGGGAACTGGAATTGGGTATAACATTTAACTAAATTACAAGTTCTTAAAAATACCAGTTATAAAGTGTATTGGATAATTATAATCCTTAATGCAGTGTTTTACCCTTATGAATAATTAGCCATATACTGTTCACAAATAATTTGTTCACATAAAAAAATGCTTACTGTCCCCAGACACCACTAATTTATTTTAGCTAATAAAGAACTCTAATATTTTGCTTACTGAGTAATGTATATTTCTGTCAGATGAGGTATTATATTTTCTAGTTTTCCTTTTCAATAGTCTCGTATGTTTACTCTGCAAGGATGATGAGAGTTCTGTTTTTTTTATTCTTATGTGGATCATCTTATATGCAGATATTAACATGATCTAAACACTTCTCCAAACCTCTTCCAAAGGTGTGAGCTCTGAATTGCCTAAAGCTTGTAAGGTCTTATTAAGCTTAATGTTATTGGTTGCCAAAAAAGCAAGTACTAGAAAATGTTAATCAAAATCTGAACCAGTTGTAATTGAAGTGTTAAATATAGTAAAGGAGGTAAAATATGCATATTAATGAGGGCGCGCTGCCTCAACTCAAAGGCTAACACGGAGCACGCATGAGTGCAGGGGGCATGTCGGACTGCCGAGCAGTCCAAAAATCCACGCCCCTGCAAGTCTCGCAATTGGGAAATGTCAAGCTGACATGAGTGAGTCCACTCAAATGTGTACATACCCAACAATACACTCCCCCACATTCTAAACCCCAGTACAATTATAAAATGTAAAACTTTTTATTTATTTTTTTATTATTCCTGGTATAGCTGCCCGTATTTGCGTGTGTTTACGTGGGTTTGCCCATTGCTTAGCAACAGTTAGCAGTCAAGACATTGAAGAGGATAATAAGAAACTTGTATGCAAATTAAGCAAAATAGCAATAGTGTAGTGGTAGAACCTTCACACAAAGAGGAGGCATTCCCGGTTCGAGTCCCACCACTCCCCTTTTTATTTTCTAAGGAAATCTGTATATGAAAAGAATTCCTGACATTTATCATTGAAATTTTAGTAAAAAGCATTGAAATGGCCTATGTAGTAGTGAACGAATTTTATATATATATATATATATATATATATATATATATATAAGAAAGTGAAATGGTTATGCATACTGATGAATGCATAAGTATCATATCTTAAGCAGTGTGAAGCACTGCTAAGCAAAGTTTACCAGTAGTAAGCACATTTCAGTATAATTGCTCATAGCTTAGCACTGCTTTAACTAGCGCAATAGCTTTGCGCGGAGCTGCGCATCACGCCAACTAGCGCAAACAGAACATGTTTGTGCGTAGCTGCGCACAGTGCTAAGTAGCGCAACACCGGGCAACGTTGGGCAAAGTTGAGCAAAGTTGGCTAAACACAGCCACACCTCCTAAGCTGGTCTGGCCAGTAGTAAAATAAAAGGGAATGACAGGCCTCGAACCTGGGATACTGTGCACCATAATCACAGTACTGAACCACTAAAGCCATGACAGCTTTTCATATGCATGCACTTTCAACACACACATACATATCAACAGAAGTTTACCCATTGCTAAGCAGGTGTGCTTTCAGCTGAGTTTCTTCAAAACCGGCCAATCATAGATAAGTGCAGGAAATGAGGCATATTTAAGCTCCATAGGTGGGAATACTTGCCATAACTGGTTGTATTTCCCATCTGCAGTCAGCATGGCCGGTGTTGGAGAGGGCTCTCTATTTCGAGCGCAACGTTGGGGCATTGAGGAGTCAAAAGTAATGGTTTGGCTCCTCGTCCATAATCATGAGGAGAGACTCCTGCAGGGCCAGTTGCAAGGCACCCAATACAAAGCGGAAGCCTGGAACAGTCTAGCTCATGATCTCGCCAGTGCCACAGGCATCCCTCAGACTGGTAAGCAGGTCAGACACCACTACTCAGACCTGAAGAGACGCAAGGAGGACCGACTGAACTAGTGGATACAGGAGGCCCGTGGGATGGAAAATGCCCCACTACTGAGTAGGTAGCCATGGAATGAAGTATGTAAGAATTGCTATTGTGGTCTATATTATGGACAGGTATGTCTCAATATCACATCATTTACTTCACAGCTGCAGGTGTCCATGCTGCAAATCAGCAAGCCTATGCAGATAGGCTGCTAAGGCTGCGCCACCAAGCAGGTTAGTAATTATTCTGCATGTATTGTTATATAAAATAAGTGAGAGGGCCTGAAAAAAAGTGTTGTAGCCCAATAATAAAGGTATAATAAGTCTTGAATAACTTCTCTGCATGTACTGTTATGTAAAATAAGTGAGAGAGCCTGAAAAAGAGTGTTGTAACCCATTAATAAAGGTATAATACGTCTTTAATAAGTCTTCTGCATGCACTGTTATATCAAATAAATGAGAGCGCCTCTAGAAAAGTGTGTTATGTAATTAATAAAGGTATAATTCCTGGAGTGTGTCCGTGTCACTTTCTTTGATATGTTGTACTTTTGCATTATAGAAATAGTACTGTTGTATTAAGCGCTGTCAACCCACACTTGGGTAGGCCCATATAAAGTGGATGAAGGGAGTGCCAGTAGCTGTTAAGCATATATACAGTCCTCAACTGTTGGTTCATGGTCGGCATGTACAGGTTAATCTGGCACATGTTATTGTGTTCCCCAGAAATGTCAGTGTGCTGCTGAAAATGTAGGGGGCTGTTAAAATAACTGATAATGTCACCTGAACACATCTAGATATGTAGATATATAAATATAAATATAATATATAAATACGTAGCAGTAACATCTACATCCTGGACAGTTTGTATGTCAGATACAGGTCAGGTATATAAAGAACTAGCAAAACCCATTTCACAATTTAACGGACATTGCCTAGTGTAATAATACATGTAGGGGATATATACCTGCAGTCAATAGGAATGTAGTGTAAACTATAAGTATATATAAGTTGTTAATGGAGGTATCTTTTTACACCCTACTGTATGTGCATAAACAATGCCCACACCTCAATGGGTATGTCTAATCTCAAAACATTTGTTGGGACATATGTCCTATTGGTTTATAAATATCTTCATTTACTTTGATGCATGTGCCCTGTTCAAATACCACAATCTTGGTGGCCTGTTGCCACCAATTAATCCTGCATGCTGTTGGAATGTCCACTGTTGTTCTATATATGCATGTGTTATACTTGCAGTTCAACTGTTGGAACTCTGGTGTGTTGGGTTAATGGGAATACTACTGCATGCTGTTACAACTAATTTGGAATGCTGTTGGCTGTTACCAACCCATATTGTCATTAAATCCTCCTAAACATAGAACGTATGGGAAGGCCGATCCCAGCGGACCCATCTGTCCCACCTCAGCTGGTGATGGCACCTGGCAGCAGCAGGTCTGGTGCCCAGCCGGGGACCTCCTCCTCCTCCGTTGGGCCTGTGCCACCTTCCGGTGGAAGCACTACAGGGGATGGGGCTCATCCCCCCCCCTCCCGTGCAAGTGTGGGCAGAGGAGGGCCTTCTCTCACCCTCCGAACGGTCCGGGCTGTGGTGCATAGGGCGATCCAGCGTTCTGTCACTGATCCTCTAAGCCAGTTTGAGGCACAAGTGGCGCGACTCACGGGTGAGCCTGCTCCTCCTACGCAGCCACCCTCTGGTCTGTTAAGGTGCAGTGGTGACTGCCCATGGGTGGGGATCTCAGTTCCACTGTCGCCATCTGTGGGCTCAATGGCTTGCGGTTTCCAAACATCTTTCCCAGTCAGTGTTATTCACCCCCCACGTGTGTCATATTCCACCCCTGTATGCATCTTGTTTATCCTGTCTACCTCCCCAAATATACCTACATCCCCTACCCCACATTCCACTCTCACCTGGAAAAAGAAAAAAAAAGGGCAATCTGCTCCAAAAAAAAAAAAATACGCCCCATACATAGCTGCCCATTTTGCACACATGTCTGCTAGACATATAAAATGTAATTTAATTGGCAGTGCAACATACTTTGTTGTCCTCACCCCTCTCTCAGGGGTGGAAGGTTTCATATTTCCCTCCAAAATTATTGCATATGCACAGCTGTTGCTGTAAAAGAAATGGGCAGCTATGGTCCTTCCCTACACCCGTCCTGCACATCCCGATCGGTTTTCCCTACTGTCTTTCCCTCTTTGTGCCCCTTTTTCACCACTGTCCTATCTCCCCATTTTCTTTTCTTTCAAAGAAATGAGTGCGAGGGTTAGCGGGAGTAAGCACTTTTAAGCAGTAGTTAGCGGGTTTGCGCTTGTGTGCGGTTAGCTAAGCATTGCTAACCTTCGCGCAAACCCGTGCACAACTGCTTAAAAGTGCCTTGGTCACCCTGCATATGAGGGCCCTTGTTCTGCTCAGCAGCAAAATAAAACACCTCTGTCAGTCTTGAACCCCGGACCCTGGACATACTGGACTGCATGAAGTACCACTAAGCCACAGTAGATATACAGCAGGTTGTTGCTGAAATAGATATATCATGCATCAGAATGAGTGAATGTAAAGGAAAAATAGGAATGCCATAACACAAAATCTGTTGTGTGGAACTTTACCAGCAGTTGTTGTGGAATTGCATTACATGACTGTGATAAGAGAACCAGCCATTCTAGCAGTAAATGTTACAGCAGCACTTTACAACCCCCACACAGTATCATAGCAGGACAAACAGTGGCATATCTGATTAGGGCAGAGGACGTACATCCCAACTGTGACTACATTTCAGGGATGTCCCTGATTTTGAAACGTATGTTAGCTGTGTCCCTCTGAATCCCCTGAAAAGTACTGACGTTAGGCAGAAAGGTGGGTTATTACACCTAATGAATAATGACAATATGTAGGAGTTAGACACCGCTTGTACTTCAAAAAAGGTGTAGTAATCCATATGCACTGGTTTTCCTGAAGTCTCCACTTACTGTCTCAAATATTTTGAAGGTGTACCTCACTTTTACCTACCTTTACCTCACTCTGTTCAAATATGTACCCGAGTGTTTCAGAGGTGTTTCAGAGGCCTGGCCGAGGCAGAAACACACATGCATATCAGCTTTTCTGCTGTTGCACACTGTGCAAATAGCTTTGGAAGGAGTTCCACAAGCATACCCTTATGTAGGAGTATAACACTGAAATACCAAAGGATGTAGCCATGTACTGGTAGCAAACGACTGTAACAATGCCATTGTACCAGTGCTGAAAAGACCTGTGCGTTGCACATACGGAGAATAACATCCTAACGTCTGGCTACCATCTGGATAGGTACACAGTTGGGAGCTATGCAGACAGACTACTTGCTGTGCTAAACTAACAGGTACACAGCAACCCTTTAAGTCCAGCAAGATAACATTCACACAGTAATACATAATGCTGTCTGTATGTCTGCATCCCCACCCAAATGTACAATATACCTGTGTGTTCAGGGTCTACCAAGGATGTAGGTAGACATACTCAGTACTGGAACTGTCCAGTTTTCTTGAGCATCCTGTGCTAATGTCAACAATAAAAAAGCACAAACTGTGCAGAAGTGAGTACATTAATATTCACCGTATAGCAGTTCACAAACAGTTCATGTGCCAAATGAATACATCTCAATAACTACTTTTGCATGGCAGTTAATTGTATAAGTAGAAAAGAAACTACATACTCCCATGTATCTTGTGTTAGCATTTGTAGGGGTGAGTACAATTCTACACTGACAGCTGTGTACTGGAAGTGGCAACATTCAGGTCTGAGTACAACATTTAAATCATTGGCTACACCCTTAGCTTCAGATATAAGAACTATTCCAACCTTCTGACTTAAACAACGGTGTCCACAGCAAACAAGCATGGGGCCCCACTTTGGAAAGCTGAAAGGGCTACGCCTACCTGACATAGCAATTTATAGCATTGGGTTGCTATGACAGTGAGTACTGCAATTACCACAGAGCAGGCTGCATGCAATTACCAAATGGTGGCCACCAACTGGTGCAGAGGCCATCACTTGCACATGTGCAGATACCTGTAAAAGCAGGCTGTACTTGCTGCCCACACACACAATAATTCCATTGCAGATATTGAGAGAGAGAGACACACACCCACATCAACAGAAAAAAAAAAAGCCAAAGACACACGGAACGTAATACTACTAACACATACAAAGGAAAGGGTATGTAACAGATATGTATTTACTGGCATGTAGTAGATGTTTTTGAAGAGTACTCTACATACTTTGAAACATCCATATGTGGCAGCAGTATGTATCTATGCACAGTTGCCCTGCATAACTACTGCCATGGACAAATCAGTGTGTAGCTGTGTGCAGTGGGACATAACTGTGACATGTAGCTCAGCATTAAATGTCAAACATCTGATCCATGTTATCTGTGTTCTGTGCAGTAGTGTGGACAAGGGCTGTTTGGGGGAGTAGCGCATACAGCTATATAAACATGGATGTGACAGAGTAACACATGCATGATAGTCATATTAACGTGTAGCTTAGCATTGGCAACTGCTGTACCAGGCTAGTATGCTAATCTAGCATTTGCAGCTATATATACACCCTTTAATATTACTGTGTTCTCACATGTGACACCTGTTGATGTTGCAGCAAGGCCCAATAGGTCAGCCATGAGGTCCAGGGACTTAAAACAGTGTGGACCTTGTGTGTGTATGGCACACACATACGGAGAGATATATCTGTCTCGGATATATTAGCATCTGTACATGTGCATAGAGCAAGGGACATACTGTAACTGTTTGTGAAGGGTGGTCATATATATGTTGGTGAAGGTTATGTGCATATTTGTATGTAGGTTGTAGTGTGTGGCAAACAAGACAGGATACAGTGCTGGTATATGACGTGGTGGTTAAATGCTGTGGGTGTGATTTGTTAGGTTTGCAGTGTTGCAGCCAGTGAGGCCTGCTAAAGCTACATGGGCTGAGAACACCTTCAGTGCATTTCGCACAAGACTGTGCAATATTATTACATAACTGTATACCTCACATCCTTCGCATAATTGATATTCCCACCATGAAAGGTGGACTGTATATGTGCCTGTATGTATATCTATATGTACACCAATGGATGTTTATGTGTATGTTCATAGGTTGGTACTAGGCTATCGGCCCTAAGGCCTATGCAAGCCCAGCCATAACAATTCCCTGGAAATTTTTAAACACAATATTTACTTCTCTGGGCCCCTAGCAGGGCAACTGACATGATCCCCGGGGTGAATTTCCTATCTCCCATCCAGTCATCAAGGTGTATGTATATATATATATATATATATATATATGTATATATATATATATATATATATATATATGTGTGTGTGTGTGTGTGTATATATATATATATATATATATATATATATATATATATATATATATATATATATATTTATATATCTAAAGAGAGAGAGAGAGACAGAGTCATATTTATTGCGACAGATGCCTGGTGACAAAGCCATGGCCTCAAGCTCAATGTCGAAAATGCATTAGCGTCCCTTTTGGTAAAAACTCTGTACCCATGAACTACCACATAGGTGTTAGTCGACTTAACACTGAAAGTGTGATGAGACCATGGGACACAGGTGGACAGTAGTCTTCCCCTTTGATAATCACAGTGCCACACTAGTCATGTAATCTGTCTACGTGGCACACCTCATCACAAAAGGTGTGTCATCCAGGGAAAAAGAGGTCAGTGTTCCCCTCTACTCATCCCTCACAAAACCCATTATAGAGTACAATGCCCCTTTTGGTATGTACCTCACAAGACATCTACATCAACTGGAAAGGCCACAGACATACCTCACAAAGAGTATTACTGGCCTCAAACAGATGCCCTATGCAGACCGTCTCACAAAACCACAGCTAGACTGTGTCACATACCGCCTACCCAGAGGTGACCTCTGCCTAACATACAAAGCTGTGTCAAACCCAGAGCTGTTGGACATGCTCCACGTAAACAGATCACAATCCCTACGAGCTACATGCTCTAGGGACCTAAACCTTGTCACCTCAATAAACATAACATGCTGGAGGGATAGATTCCTATCTCAGAGACATCCCATACTCTTTAACAAACTACCTATCAATAGCAAACAAAGCTCCTCAGTAGCACCCGTCATGAATAATTTTGATGATTGGATGGGAGATAGGAAATACACCCCGGGAATCACCTCTGTGGCTCTACTTGACAGGGGCACATGAAATTAAGTTACTTGGATGTCAAAGGCCAGGGTACCGTCTGGCTAGGCTTCTATAGGCCCTAGGGCCAATAGCCTAATACCTACCTATGAACCAATACACACCCACATGTACTTGTTGCAATAATTGCTATGTGAGATTGACTGAGTGTGATGGTGAATGTGTTGGTGAATGTGTCACAGTTGTGTATATGTGGGATAGCTTAGTGTGAAACTGTTTCTGTCATGGTATTTTGTGTCCTAGCTCTGATCCCAGCAAAAGATGTGTATGCTATTGCTAGGCAGAAAAAGCAGTATGGCATATGGTCTGACATAGTCCCTTGGTGTTAACTGGGGTGTGCCATTGGAGGCTAAAGCAGTACATGTATGCTTATTGATTGGTACTGCTGGTGAAGCCAAATCCTGTATGAACTGTAGTACTACCTGAAGCTGTAGGCCTAAACAGCACAGTATGGAGTATGTCCACCTTACTTGGAACCACAGTTTTGTGTGTTCCCTGTAGTCCTCACAGATTACATACCTCAGGCATAAGGTTTTGCAAGTACTGATGCACAGTACTGTATGGTACACACGTAAAGCTCATCTGGGTGGCCATACCTTTGTTTCTTGTATGTATGTCTGATGTGTGTGTGTGGGTGTGGGTGTGTGGGTATCCTCTGACAGACAATAAGTTGCTATTTATGGCAGTTCAGTGATATCTGTACTGTAGAATGTTGTGTGCCACACGACTTGCTCACACATATTTTCATAGTCTTCCAGGGTTCATGGCCCACCATCGCAACCCAACCTATAGTCCTGCTGAGGATAACATCCAGTCTGGATGTTCATCGTGCATACAGCTGCAGTCATAACAGATGGGTTCTCCTGCCGTCAGGCGGGTCCTTGATCCGGCCGAATTCCAAAGTCTAGGTCCTGCGTTGGTTATCGTCGCTTCTTCCCTGATGTCAGTGCGACTGGTATAAAAGAACCAGCCGACGCCATTTTCTCCAGTCTTTATTGCTGCGCGGTGCCCGAAGCAGAAGCAGTTCGCAAGTGCCGGTCGGCCAGCTCCTGAAATTACGAAAATTTTGCAACCGAAGTCTTCTTGAAAGCTAAGTACCTCGTTGGGGAAACTTTTCTTGCCTCAGACCGATGTCAGACAAAGTTAATTTTATTTCATGTGGGAAGCAAATACCGCATAAGGATTTTCATTCCCTCTGCATTCCTTGCTTAGGCCCAGACCACGACTTCTCGGTCTGTCGTTTTTGTGCTACATTCAACAAACGCACCATTAAGCATCGGGCGGAGTTCGCCCAGCACTATTTTGGCAAAAAATGTAACTATATTATGTCATCGGATACTCCGACTCCAGTTTTGTCTAAAAAAACGCAAAGATAAGGACCGACACATGAGGTCCGCGGCCTCTACCGACACCACGCCAAAGCCGACTACAGGTGTCCGGTTCTCAGCGAGGCGCCTACGCAGCCCCTGCCTACCGACGACACTTCATTGGCGGTGTCTTCTGTGCCAGTCGCAGGCTCCTCGGCCCACACCCCGACTACAGATACCGAAGCCACTCTTGGTGGTGAAACTCAAAATGTAGACAGGTCTGCCTCGTCTCAAGGTGTCTTCAGACCTTCCTCTTCTTTTTCCATCAAGGCTTTCACTAAGTCTAAAGCAGCCATGCATTCTAAGAGACCAGCTACACAGGGCCCTTCTCCAGGCCCCATGCCTAAAAAACAGATGCTTAAAATGGCTGAGGATTTAATTACTCTTATCAGGGTTTCTCAACCCCCCCCTGGACAAAAGGCCCAGAGTGGAGGAAGAATCCCCCTCCTCTGACCAGGCCTCCATTATTTCAGAGCACTCGGATGAACAGGAACATTCTTACTCCCCTTTTGAAGATACTGATGCAGAGGAGTCCATTTCCTCTGCCCCCCCCCCCCCGAGGATTACTCATTTGGGGAAACCTTGCATACCTTAAGGGAACACTTCCACTGGGAAGGCCAAAAGTATTCAGATTCCAAGAAAAGGCTTAGGGATTTTCTCTTGCTACCTCAGCACAGGCCTCTGGCTATACCTCCTGTCTTAGACATACTAGATGATGTGTATTCGGAGGACTGCCTTAACCCAGATTCTTTACCTCCAGCCCCAGTCAAGCCTGACAGGTACTACCGGGTTCCTAACTCCCACCAATTTCTATACAAAAGCCATGCGGCTGACTCAGAAACTATCTCACAGGGCCCCAAGGGAATTAAGGCCTCCACTGCTAAAAATCCATTACCTTCCGAGAGAGATTCCAGATCTTTAGAAAGGTGGGGAAAAAAGGTATACACCTTGGCCACCTTAACCATGAGGGCATTAAACTGCCAGTTCCATATGTTAAAGTACCAACAGTTTCTGTTATCACAGTTGAGAAGCAAAATGTCACAACCTGAACAACCAGACTTGAAGGAGTTGCAGGATTTGATGCATAGTGCAGAACAAGTGGGTAAACATACCTTGCAATGTGGTTTTGATGCTCTAGAGGCCTCATGTAGAGCTGCTGTTACAGGATCAGTCATATGTAGACATGCCTGGCTCAAGGAGCAAACCTTACCAGATCATGTCAAAGCTAAATTACTAGATGCCCCTCTACAAAAGGATGTATTATTTGGTGTTAAAGCTGAGGAGGTATTAAAGAAAATGGAAGAAAAAGCTAAATCAATGCAAACGGTGAAAGATTTTCTACAGGTACAGCCTCCACGTTTCAGTAGAAATTGGCCTTCCAAAAGTTGGTCCTTTCCAGCCACAGACCGACCCCAAAGAGGTAGATACAGGCGCCCGAGGGGCAGAGGGCAATCTCAAGGATCATTTAGAGGCAGACAATGGCAAGCTCCTACACAGAGGTGGTGAGGATAGTTTGCAGCCATTCAGAAAGCAAGCCCAATGACTTTCCCCTTTGCATGCCAAGCAAGGCTCAAACGGCAGCACCCTTAAGCGGAAAACTGGCATTATTTTCGAAAAATTGGCATATTGTCACAAAAGACAAATGGATCCTGGACATTATAAACAGAGGCTACAGATTCCATTTTCACACCCTTCCAAAAATGAGAGGTATGCCAAACCTGCCACACAATCAAAGGGCAGCGGCACAAAGACAAATTTCAGATCTCATGGACATGAAAGCTATTCAAGAGGTACCTACTCAAGAACAAGGTCAGGGTTTTTATTCCAGACTATTCCTGGTACCAAGGAAGGGAAAAGATTGGAGGCCTATTTTGGACCTATCCATCCTAAACACATTTTTACTCGTACCAAAATTCATGATGCTCACATTACAGCAGCTTCTTCCCATGCTGGGCAAGGAGTCTTGGCTGGTAACATTGGACCTTAAGGAGGCATACCTGCATGTCCCAATCAGACAAAATTGCAGAAGATACCAAAGATTTCTTGCAGGTTCAACCCATTATCAATTCTCTGCATTGCCCTTTGGCTTATCTACTGCACCCAGAGTATTCCCGAAATGCCTGGCATCAGTAATTGCCTACTGCAGACTTCAAGGGATACAAATGTACCCATATTTGGACGACTGCCTGATCCAAGCGGACAGCAAGCACATACTTCTGAAACATCTGGCTTTTGTAATAATATTGTTGAATTCTCTGGGATACACAGTCAACAAAAAGAAATCAAGGCTAATACCCTCTCAGAAAATAATTTTCCTGGGTGCCAACTTGGACACAAACACCCAGATGGCCTACCTCATTCCAGAGAAACAGGGGCAATTAACTCAATACGTCAGAAAACTAGCAAATTTCACCAGGCTGACTGCAAGGAAAATCCTGCAGGCTCTGGGATTCATGGCATCTTGCATCCTACTAATCCCATGTGCAATGCTGAATATGAGGAAACTTCAATGGTACCTGAAAAACCTATGGTCTCAACACAGTCACAGTTTGGAAGCAATAATACCACTAATTCCATGTCTTCAAAAGGAATTTCTGTGGTGGGCTCAAGTATGCCAAACAAACACAGGTCTCCCATTCTGCAAGCCTCAAGCAAATCAAGTCATCACAACAGATGCCTCAGACTACGCCTGGGGGGCGCACTTGACAGATCGGTGCATTCAGGGCAAATGGTCCCAAAAAGAAAAGCACCTTCACATCAATCAAAAGGAAATGCTAGCAGTAATAAAGGCTATTATAGCTTTCAAAGACCTTCTGCATCCAGGTCAACTTTTGATAAGGACAGACAACACCACAGTAATGTGGTACATAAACAAACAGGGAGGAACCCATTCATACCCCCTATGCAGGCCGGCCATGTCACTTTGGAACATGGCTCTGGAATTACAAATCGAACTCCAAGCACAGTACTTGCCAGACAAGGAAAACACGCTGGCAGACAACCGAAGCAGAAATATGACAGATCCACACGAATGGAAGTTGCATCCTCAAGTTTTTACAGAGATAATACAAGCATGGGGAAGGCCAGACATAGATCTCTTTGCCTCCCACAAAAATCACCAATTGACAAAATTCTGCTCAAGGACTTTTGATCCACAGGCCTGGAGAGTGGACGCTGTCTCTTTCAGTTGGACAACAATGACAGTTTATGCCTTTCTGCCTCTTCCTCTGCTGCCCAAAGTTCTATTAAAAACCAGAGCAGACAGACCAAAGATGATTCTCATTGCTTCAGACTGGCCAAGACAGCACTGGTACCTACTCCTGAGGAGCCTGACGCATTCCCCACCATGGACCCTACCTCTAATGCCTCTTCTTCTGACTCAGCACAGCTTCAAAACTCTTCACAGTCAGCTGAAAACACTCAATCTGGCTGCATGGAAGATTCCTTAACATCACAACAGACCCTACTCTCCAAGGAGGTGCAGGATGTCATTTTGGAGGCCAGAAGGCAGTCTACTAGAAAAGCTTACTCCAAAAAATGGAAACAGTTTTGTGCCTGGAATGAGAAAAAGGGCCAGAATGCTGGAAAACTGAATTTACCTCAAATATTACAGTATCTAGCTGAGCTGCTAAGCAGTGGACTTTCATTTTCTTCCATCAAAATCCATTCCTCAGCCATTTCTGCAGAATACAACACTGATCCACCTTTATTCTCTCACCCCCTCTTAAGACAGTTCCTCAGAGGGGCTAAGAATATAAAATCCCCAAGGAAACAACCAATACCTGCTTGGGACCTCAATTTAATTCTAGAAAAGCTGACCTTGCCTCCTTTTGAGCCAGCTGCCTCAACAGATTTGCAATATTTGTCCTAGAAAACAGCTTTCCTTCTGGCTATCACCTCAGCTTGCAGGGTATCGGAACTACAAGCCCCCATGGCTGTGCAGCCTTTTATCATCTTCCATCAGGACAGAGTTTCCTTATGAACCAACCCGTCCTTTATGCCAAAGGTGGTATCCAGGGTAGCTTTGAATCAGGCTATCCACTTACCTACCTTTTACCCTAATCCTCAAAACAAAGGGGCGAGACTACTACATTGCTTGGACATCCACAGACAGCTGTGTTATTATTTGGACAGAGCAAAGCCTTTCAGAAAAACAGAACAGCTCTTTGTTTCCTGTGCTATAGGAGCTCAAGGGAAGTCAATTTCCAAACAGACAATTTCAAAATGGATAGCCCACTGCATACGCTTTTGTTACTCTTTTCATGGTAAAACTGTACCTGCAGGCATCAGATCTCACTCCACAAGGGCCACAGCTACCTCTGTAGCTTTCCTCAGAGGAGTTCCTACCAAAGATATTTTGGAAGCAGCCACTTGGAGTTCTGTGCATACCTTCTCCAAGCACTACCACCTATCATTATACTCCAAAACTAGAGCAGGCTTTGCCACTGCAGTCTTGCAGGGCATCCTGGCTCCTCCTAGTTCCACCTAGTGCCTACCACCCCTTTCTTAGCTTTGGGATTCTACCCATCAGTTATGACTGCAGCTGTATGCACGATGAACATAGTACAGTTTTGTACCTACCATAAATGTAGATGTTCGAGTGCTAATACAGCTGCAGTCCAGGTTTCCCTCCCTCTTTCCCCTCTTGGGACAGGCCTATTGGCTAACACCTCCTCATACAACCTGATTGGGGTATTCATTTAAGGTGTATTTGCTTGCAACTACTGTATTTTGATTATATTGCATTGCTTTATTACATAAATTTATGCATTGCTTTCCTTCTGGGGGCACCTGACATCTGGGGGCAAGAAAAACTGAAGAAAATGGCGTCAGCTGGTTCTTTTATACCCCTGTCGCACTGACGTCAGGGAAGAAGCGACGACAACTGACGCCGGACCTAGACTTTGGAATTCGGCCCACCGAACCCATCTGTTATGACTGCAGCTGTATTAACACTTGGAACATCTACATTTATGGTAGGTACAAAACTGTACTTTCAGCACTACACACTGCTTTTCTCAAGAACCAGCCAGGACCAGCATGAGTGGACTGCACTGTCGCAAGATGTTGTCTGTAAGGTAAATGACATAGGCATGCATAACGGGACATATGAGCAGGTGCGCCATCACTGCAGTGATTTACTTAGACATGTCCGGCAGCGTGCGTCTGATGTCCATAGACAACAGCTTGCCACAGGTGGTGGGGTTACCATCCATCCCCCCTCACCAGAGTGGAGGAGCTGCTCCTGAGCCTGGTGGCTCCTGGCCAACAACAGCAGCAGCAGACATGTATCATCATGGAGGCCGGAGCCACCCAGCAAGTTCACTCGGAGCGTGCAGGTAACATGGCATATCTGTAGACTACTGTTACCTCTATTGGTAGATCATGCATATGTGAGATGTGTACTATGTAGTTAGAAGATGTGGAGCCTGGTGTTGTGCAATACTGATAATTTGCAACATGATCTGTAGGCCTGTGACTGTCAACCGCTGTACTACTGTAAGATTGCAAACCTACAGTAGCAATGCCACAGTTGTTGCCACTGACAAACTCTCTTATATCCTTGTAGGTCCCACTGGTGTGACAGCAAGGCAGCAGACCCATGCTGGTGAGTGTGTTCTACATTTAATATTGCAAATAAAATGTGCATGTCTTAGGTGAGGTGTAGGCCATGTACACATGTAACACACCTACGCATAATGCATGCTGTGCATGTTTGCTGTGAGACTATGCACATCTCAGTAACGCGAGTAGCTGCCTCAAACACATGCAATACACAGAGCATCCCAAATAATTGTAGCTACACTGTAGTGGACATTGGATAGGCAGAGTCAATACACATGCACACAACATACACAACTTTGTCATACACAGTACATGTTAATATGCTACACATGGCGTATTCAGACACCCGCTGTAAGGTCACACTCCAGTATCCCAGATGTCATCCACAGAGCACACACAATATACCTGAGGGGTAGAGGCCTATCATGGGGCAGTGCAACACACAACACATTCATGTTAGGCAATGCTCCCTACTGGGCACCTTACAAACCCATGTAACAACTGGCTGTGAAATGGTGAATGTAGCCATGGTACTGCAGTTCAGGTACAGCATGATGGGTGCCAGTCTGGCACACATTAGTAGCCTTGAGTGACCACATGATGCTGCATGATGATGGCTCATGGTACTACACCCCATCCAGTTACAGTAACCACAGTACTACACAGCATTCATTGCTATACACCTCAATGTTGTGTGTGTGCAAACATATGCACCTATACACAATATGCATGGCAATCACCATTTGCACAAAGTGACACATATATGTCTTGTAATGCTATTGAGTATGTGTGTGACACACATTGGGTATGTGTGATGTTTAATGTTGCAGTTGTGTTGTAGTATGCCATGTCATGGCTGGCACTGGCATGTCCACAATATGTTCTACACTCACCATAACTACTGTACAATGGCTATGTTGAGCAATGGTATTCCATCAGGTATACACGCACCACTCATCTTGTGTGTATACATAGCATGCATGAGCTAAACCTGTATCCACAATTATCTGCTAAAGACACAGACCCTCTAATCAGTAATTGATATCTATGTGACACAGATGCACATCCAGCCATGGTATGTATACGTGTGAGTGATGGTGCACAGCACATTGAAGAGCTTGTAATACTTGCACAGCAATGTTGTGTCCATGTACACATTGCATTCCAGGGTGAGGCCAATTACTGAACAACAACACACATGCATCAAAGCCATGTATACTGTTATTAGCCAGGACTGTCTACACTCGCACTGCATGCTGTTGAGCAACACACGTCCTGCATGCTGACACGTGTAATATGACCATTTGGCTTGTGATACTGTACCCCACCATCAACCGCTATTGAGTATGTTCTGGATTGCTGGTGGTGTGTGTGTGTGTGTGTGTGTGTGTGTGCGCGCGTCTGCTTGTCTGCTTTAGTGAGGAGTTTGTGTGCATGTGTTCTGACATCATGTACAGGTCGTAAAGTGATTTTCCTGTCTTCCTCTCACAGGTGCTGAGGTTGGGCTGGTTCACTGCAGCAGGGAACCTGATGTCACTGACACAAATAGTGATAATGAGGATAGGTGTGTTGAGACACAGGCATGTTTGCCAGGGTCTGTCGTTGGGCCACCAATCGACTGTACACAAGTGTCCACCCCATCCATGCACACAGTCATACTGCCAATACAGCCATCATCACCAGTGCCCTTAGCTGAGGGACAGTGTACAGTCGGCAATGGCCAGGACAGTGTGGTATCTATGGCACATGCATCCAGACACAGCAGCCATACCCAGATGTCTGGAACGGTACCACATAGGCAGATGTTCAGGGGTTTTCGTCTGAGCACTGCTGATCATCATGCACCTGGCAGACGTGCCACAGGTCTTACCTCACTCATGTTCCAGTCTGTCATGGAGGCACAGGCATGTATGGAACAGTTCATCAGACAGGGGCTAAGGGCACAGAAGGCACATAACACCACTTTAAATGACAGTATCTGTGACCTAGCAAGTGCCATCTGTAGTTACACTGAGGTCATTGATAGACATTGGGGTGAGACATTAGACGTACTCCGCAATGTCCTGTCCATGTATCAGGACAGTGCGGGAAGGTTGAGACGACGTGGATGTATGCCAGCAACATCAGCAGCTGGCAGTCGCCACGGACGTCCCTTAAGTCACAGCCGCTCCCGTAGTGCCAGTACCAGCCCCAGCAATGTTAGGGGGGTGGGCTGTCCATAGACCATCCTGGAAGACCACGTGCACGTGGCTCTGGCCAGTCCCAGCAGGGACCTGGGTCCAGTGTACATACGTCTACCTCTGAAGATAGTACCCAGTCTGGCTTAGTACCTGATACTGTCAGTAGCACCCCTGCCAGGCACAGGTACCATATCCGTGGCCAGAGATGGTGATCTGTAAAGCCTGGCAGGTACAGTCTGTGGCTGTCCCACAAATCCCCATATATGGCAGCCACATGGTGGAACTGTGTGCATGCAGACACACACACATAAACCAGACACCTAGGGCTAACACATACCCGCACACATTACATCAACATTGGCCCATACCAGTACTCTTGGCCCACACACACACACACACACACACATGTCGATTGTATGGCTCAATGTAGGCCTCTGACAAACCAACAACACACCCTGTGCATATGATGAAACCTGTGCCACCTCATGTCATCTGTAACATTGATGCAGGAACAGGCTAACATGGTGCTAATGCACAGGGTGACTTTATAGCAGTATAACAATGTTAGCATGTTGTCAACAGTAAAGTGTAATGATACCCTTGAAGGTGTAGCTGAGAAGGCATGATGCATTAAAGCTATGATTGTCAATGTAGTATTGTTTACACCAGTGTTCATTCCAGTAGTGTATTGTCTGCCCACGTGCCACTTGGCTGATGTGTGTAGTATTGGCAGCATGTGTTAGAGAGTGGACAGTACATGTGGGATGTGTGCAGCACAGATTTGCAGGTGTACATTTGTGAACATGGTGGAGGTGCAGAGTGGACACATGGGCAAGGTGACATGCCCTGTATTACACGGTGTTAACACTCCATAGTTTCTATTGGTGGCCAGTATGCATTGTACTACACACATTTTGGAACTTGGATACACATGTGTGTGACATGGTTTGACACTGTGCTGTGGGTGATACTATTACTATCTGTCATTGGTTTGCATTCTGGTCGTATACATAACCTCAATAGCTTGACCATAAACAATCATTAGATGATGTCTTGACAACTGACACACAGATGTATGACACACAGTAACATTTGGATCCTTCAGGTACTGTACTATGCCAGTAACCAGTGGTATTCACCTGCACCCATTCCTGGGACCACTCCTGTTTGGCATATAGCTCTCTTAGGTACAAGCAAACACAGTAGGGATATGTCCGTCCACGTCTGGAAATGTATACTGTGGCCTATAATGCATTTTCCAGATGACACATGCATCCTCCACAGGGGTATCATACAGACGGATACCTGTTGTCAAACCCATGCTGTAAAGCTATAAGCCAACTAAAGCATAGTTATCCACCTTTACAAAACATAGTATCCCCACAGAACCACATAGGTAGTAGCCCCCAACATGTTGAACAGGTACTGATGTGTACATACAGCCAAGTGTTGCGTCATCTCTCCTTTGGTAATTACATTTCCAAAGGTATTTTGAAATCCCTCGCTGAATCACATAAGCAATAAGGGGTCTGCATGCATATCCACAGAGGTTGTTGTACACCTATAATGAATAGCCATCATTGACAGACTTTGCTGCGTTTGAACAGGTCTGAAATATACCTCTGGCATAAACCCCTCACTCACACTATTCAGTAGAAACCATAATGAGTGTGTGACACGGATGACCTAGGCCAGGGATCATTGCAGTGGCTGGGCTTGTCACAAGCATACAGATGTGACCTAAGGTCTGGAAAGTGGCAGCACACTCTGACAAAGATAACAGATGTGTTCATGGAGAAAGCAGGGTTCCCACCTATGAAATAATTGAGGTCACATGTATGTATATGTATTTGCCACACAGCTGCCTGATGTGCAATGCACATACAGTTGTCATTATGATATGTCATACAGTAGTAAAAGCAAAACCCACAACACATTGACCAACTATGTCACACACACAGAGCACACACACACACACACTCACCAAGTGCAGGATTCAAACTCCTACCTAACTAGGTTATGATACTAGAGCAGTACACATTAACACATCATGCTATACACATTACTGGGAGCTCTCCTTTCCACAGGTATATTTGTAGGATGGTGATATCAGACTTGACAAAGATGAGTATACCACTTTTAAGGTGTTTCAGTAGTCTTCAAAAAGGTTGCTCTTCTCCAAGGAGACACACACACACACACACACACACACACACACACACACACACAGTTGGCAAGTGCAGGATTCAAACCCCTACTTAACTACTTTAGGATACTAGAGGAGTACGCATTAACACGACATGCTATACACATTACTGGGAGTTCTGTTTTCCACAGGTATATTTGTAGGATGGTGACATCATCAGACTTGACAAAGATAAGTATACCACTTTTAACGTGTTTTACTAGTCTCCAAAAAGGTTGCTCCTCTACAAGGAGACACACACACACACACACACACACACACACACACACACACACACACACACACACACACTCGCACTCTCATACAGTTGTCAAGTACAGGATTCAAACCGCTACCTAACTACTTTGATACCAGAGCAGTACGCATTTACACAATGCGCTATGCACATTACTGGGAGTTCTCCTTTCCACAGATATATTTGTAGGATGGTGACATCATCAGACTAGACAAAGTGGGTTACATTAGGTGAGCTACATAGAAGGAATTTCTAAACACTTTGGCAATGTGATCATTGAAGGAGAGTTTACCATCTACCTGGGTCCCTAGGGCCATAATTACATTTTCCGTACATACTGGATTACCACCTATGTGGTAATTTGTGTGCACTTTATTTTATCCAAAGGGGATGACTATGCATTCTTTGGCATTCTGCTTGAGGGCATTGTTTTGACACCAGGTATCTTTCTCTGTAAGACCCTTCTGGAGGATGTCTGTGTCAGCCCTAGAGTCAATTATGGACCACAATTAGCAGTCCTCTGCAAACTTGTTCAGCCATACTCTTCCCATGCTTGCCTGTACCTCTGAGCAGTATCTACTGAACAGTTGGGGTCCCAGGACCAAGACCTGTGGGATGCCATTTGTGACTGGTTTAGAGTCGGACATGGCACCCGCAACTCTGAACATGTGTTTGATCTGTGAGCCAGTTGGCCACCCATCCTGTGACATAGCTGTTAATGTTCAAGCTGGTAAGCTTGTCCATGATGCCAGAGTGGGGAATGGTATCAAAAGGCTTTAGTGAGGTCCAGGTGGGTTGTGTGGACTACTTTCACCTCCATCTATGTCCTTGGTAACTGTTTCAAATAAGTCAACTAGGTTTAGGAGGCAGGATCTGCCTTTAACAAAGCCAAGTTGGGTAGAGTCCAGTGTCTGGAGGTCCCCAATATCTCTGTTTATGGGCTCCATGATAATTTGCTCCATAGCTTTGCAGACCAGGCTGAGTAGGCCTATAGGGCTATGGTTTCCTGGTCCTGTTGTGGCACCCCCTTTGTGGAGCTGGATGACTGTTGCTGTATGCCATTCTTTGGATACATAACCTGTGGTAAGGTTGAGTCTGGACAGTGAATGTAGGTGAGGGTGTAGTTCCTTTTGGGGCTCATGTAAGTCACAGCCTGGGACACCATCCGGTCCCATTGATGCTGTGTTCTTAGCTTTAGAGAGGGCTGTTTTTACCTGCATGTCCATGAAGTCTGGGGCTCTACATTCTTCTGGGATGGACACAGGCCCTTTTGGGGGTGATGGGGGAGGGTTTGCACTGAACTTGTCCCCCAGGATGTGGGCAATGTAAGTTGGTTCAGTGTATTTTTTGCCATTTTGCAGTAGCTGACAGCATATTTGAGAGCTGCCACCTAAATGTTTGGTATAGCTAATGAAGGCTTTGTGGTGGTTGTTCTTACATTCCTTGGCAATTTGTCTTTAGAAACTGGCCTTGGATTATTTTATGAGCGATCATTGTTTCTTCCTAATAATGATCAGTGATGCCTTTCCTTTTGTGACGTTTGCTCTATCATGTGTTCGTTTCCTCCTTCTGTTGTATAGCTTATTTATGGGCGACGACCACCAAGATTGGTTTCTTATTTTTGGAGGAGTGCATCTTGGTTTTATTTGGGATGTCTCGATCCATGCATCCCTGTAGATGCTCATAGAATGCACTTGTAAATGATTTGACAGATTGTATAGCATTATCCTATAGCAAGGGGGCTTTGGAACTTTCCACTTTGGTCTTGGGAAGTGTGCAGTTTGCTTTTGAAAATATCTTCACAGTGGTTTCCCTGACTTGGGGGTGGGGGGGTGGGATGTGGATGTCCTGTGTGATTACTTTATGATCTGATATTACCAGTGAGGGGTTTATCTCTCTTGTGGAACACTGGTACCCCATGTTGGTGATGATCAGGTCCAGTATGTTGTCACCTCTAGTGGGCGTGGTGACCAGCTGTTCCAGGGCGTTTGAGTTTTTAAACTTTAGGAAACATTGGGCAAAGGATGTTGTACATGAGTAATTCTCCCACTCAATGTTTTGGGTAGTTGTAATCTCCCCATATAATGGTGTTTAATAGGACCTTTATATTTTCCACTGTTCTCAGGAATACTGAGTGAGGTTCCTGAAACAAGGTAGGTCATCTGTAGCAGGCTACAATCTGATAAGCAGCTTTGCCCAATGTTGGTTGCACTTGCATGGTCTCCAAGGCCTCATGCTGTGCCACTAACCTGAAGGTCTGGGTATCCATATGGTAAACGGATACACCCCTTCCTTTTGTATTTCACTCTGGGTTTTAGGGCTGAAGATCAGAGAGATTGTGAGTGTTTTACGTGGAGCATGTCCAACTGCTCTGTGTTTGACATAGCTTTGTATGTTAGGCAGAGATCACCTCTGAGTAGGCGATATGCGAGAGAGTCTGGAGCATTTTGAGACTGTCTGTGTATGGCATGCATTTCAGGCCGCTAATTCTCTTTGTGAGGTATTTCTGCAGGCTTTCCAGTTGTAGATGTCTTGTGAGGTGCATAGCAAAAGGGGCATTGTACTCTATTATGGATCTAGTGAGTGATGAGTAGAGGGGAACAATGTCCTCTTTGCATGATACACCTTTTGTGATGAGGTGTGCCACGTAGAAGGATTTCCTGACTACTGTGGGGATGTGATTATCACAGGTGTGTCCACTGTCCACCTGTGACCCAAGGTCTCTTATCACACTTTCAGTGTTAAGTATACTACCGCCTATGTTGTAGTTTATGGCTACAGAGTTTTCACCAAAGGGGATGACAATGCACTTATTGGTATTGAGCTTGAGGCCATGGCTTTGACACCAGGTATCTGTCTCAGTGAAGCCCTTTTGTAGGATGTCCACATCTTTAGCATTTACAATTATGGCTCCTAGTTTGCAGTCATCTGGAAACTTCATTAGCCACAGACCTTCCATGTTAAAGTTTACTTCAGGGAAGTAGATACAAAACAGGACAGGACCCAGGACTGAATCCTGTGGTACTGCACTCATCACTCGTCCAAAGTCATACTTTGAGTGTGCTACTTTTACAGTGAGTGTTCTGTCAGTGAGCCAGTTGGCAACTCATCTTGTGATATAGTAATTTATACCTAGATGTCCTTCAAGGATGCATCTGCAGTCATAACATATGGGTTGTCCTGCCTCAGGCAGCCCTTCGGTCGGCCAGATTCCAAAGTCTGGGTCTGGCCTCGGCTGATGTCGCACTTCACCCGACGTCATAGCTCCTGGGGTATAAAGGCATCAGCCGACGCCATTTTCCTCAGTCTTTCTTGCCGCGCGGTGCCCGAAGCAGAAGCTGTTCGCAAGTGCCGATCGGTCAGATCCAGAGATTTCAGCTACCGAAGACTTCTAAAAAAGCTAAGTACCCCGTTGGGGACTCTTTCTTGCCTCAGCCGATGTCAGACAAAGTAAATAATTGTTTAACTTGTGGGAAACAAATACCTCATAAGGATTTCCACTCTTACTGCCTTCCTTGCTTAGGCCCAGACCACGACGTATCAGCTTGTTTAGCCTGTGCTTCCTTCAACCGACGGACACTTAGACGTCGGTCGGAGTTTGCTGAAGAGTTTTTTGGTCCCGCTTTTGCATATAAAATGCCGTCTGAGACTCCGACTACACATTTAGCCAAAAAACGCAAGGAAAAGGACCGACACTCGCGGCCCACGGTTTCGGCTGAAACCACGGTTAGGCCTACCGCGAGTGTCTCTGTTTCGGCTGAAACCGAGTCCTCGGTTCTTCCTTCGGCCGAAAGCATGCCTCCGACAACCCAGGCCTCACAGGCCCCGGCTGAGTCTGCTACAGAAATTCATACCGAAGAAGCAGGCACACAGGAATTGTCCGACACCATTCCGTTGGACATCTCTACTCCTGCACGTGGGGCAGCTAGGCCCCCTGCTTCTATGTCTATTAAGGTTTTCCAGGGCTAAGGCCACTAAACTTTCCAAGGCCTTACCTACTAAAGCTCCCTCTTACAGGCCTTCCTCCAGTTCTCAGATTCTTAGCCTTGCTGAGGACCTTATTTCTCTGATCAGGGGATCCCAACCTCACCCAGACAGGGCCTCGCAACCTCCTCCTGAAAAAAGGCCTAGGACTGAACCCCCTGAACCTCTCTCCTCTGACTATTCCTTGGATGGATCAGTTATCAGACCATCAGGAAGGACCATACTCACCTTATGAGGATTCGGATGCAGAAGACTCCATTCCTTCTGCCTCCCCCCCAGAAGAATTTTCATTTGGGGAAACCCTACACTCAATGAGGGAACACTTCCAGTGGCAGGGTCAGGTTTTTTCTGATTCAAGGAAAAGGCTAAGGACTTTCTTACACTTACCACAGCATAGGCCTTTAGCCATACCACCTGTACTATCAGTTGTTGATGATGCATACAATGATGCCAGTTCTGCCCCTGATTCTCTTCCCCCGGCCCCTGCCAAACCTGACAGATATTACAGGGTCCCGGATTCTCACTTCCACTTGTATAAGGCCCACACTGCAGACCCAGAAACCATTTCTCAGGGCCCTAAGGGTGTTGCAGCTGCCTCTGCCAAAAACCCCCTACCCTCTGAAAGAGAATCAAGAGCATTAGAGAGATGAGGTAAAAAGGTTTATACATCTGCTACTCTTTCTGCTAGGGCTTTAAACTGTCAATTTCACATGATACAGTACCAGGAATTTTTGTTAGATCAGCTGAGTAAAAAGCTTTCCTCTCCTGAACCTTTAGACCGTAAGTCACTTCAGGATTTGGTACACAACTCACAGCAGGTCAGTAATCATTTCTTAAAATGTGGCTATGATGCACTGGAGGCTTCATTTAGATCAGCTATGACTGGAGCAGTGATTCGAAGGCATGCCTGGCTAAAAGAGCAATCCTTGCCAGACCATGTTAAGCCAAAACTCCTAGATGCCCCTATGGAGAAACAAAGTTTATTTGGCTCCCCTGCACAGGAGGTTCTCAAGAAAGTGGAAGAAAAAGCAAAATCTGTACAAACAGTCAAGGATTTCCTGCAGGTCCAACCTCCGAGGTTCAGCAGAAACTGGCCTTCAAAAAATTGGTCCTTTCCAGACGCCTCCAGAGCACAGAGAGGCAGAAATAGACACCCAAGAAGCAGAGGTCAATCAAGGGGTGCCTACAGGGGCCGTCAGTGGCAACCTGACAACCAGAGGAGTACCGCCACAGCTACGACTGCAACCACTTCCACAGGACAGACACAATGACTTGGCTCTGATTCCGCCTACCAGGGCACAACTGGAAGCACCCTTGGGTGGAAAGTTAGCTTTATTTTCAAAAAACTGGCATTGCATTACAGGAGACAAATGGACAATAGACAAAGGCTACAGGTTTCATTTCCACACTTTACCAAAAAAGAGAGGAATGCCAAACCTTCCATCAAGCCAGACGTCAGAGGCTCTAAAACAAATCACCAACTTACTAAGGATGAGAGCAATAGAAAAGGTACCATCTATGGAACAAGGCCAAGGATTTTACTCCAGACTATTCCTTGTACCAAGAAAAGAAACTCAATGGAGGCCTATTCTCGACTTGTCCGCACTGAACACATATCTCATTGTACCAAAATTCAAGATGCTGACCCTACAGCAACTTCTTCCCATGTTGGGCAAGGAGTCTTGGCTGGTGACTCTAGATCTCAAGGAGGCATACCTGCACGTCCCCATACGACCAGATTGCAGAAGGCACCTCAGATTTCTTGCAGGATCAGAGCATTATCAATTCTCAGCATTGCCCTTTGGCTTATCTACTGCGCCCAGAGTATTCACGAAATGCCTGGCATCAGTAATTGCTCATTGCAGGCTTCAGGGAATTCAAATTTACCCATACCTGGACGACTGCCTAATACAAGCGGACAACAAGACAAAAATAATAAAGGATTTGACCTATGTCATGCAACTGCTGCAAGCCTTGGGATACACAGTCAACATACAGAAGTCAAGACTAGTGCCATCCCAAAGGATAACATTTTTGGGTGCAGAGCTGGACACAATAACTCAGATGGCTTTTCTCACAGAAGAAAAACAAAAGCAACTTCCAGTTTACTTCATGGCATTGACAAGACAAACTCAGCTCACTGCAAGGAAAGTCCTACAGGCACTGGGTTACATGGCATCATGCATAATCTTGAACCCACATGCCAGACTGCATATGAGAAAGTTACAATGGTACCTAAGGAATGTGGTCTCAACACAGACACAGTCTAGAAACCATGATACCAATCATTCCATGCCTGAAACAAGAATTCCTGTGGTGGGCTCAGGCCTGCCAGACCAACAGAGGGTTGCCTTTCCACAAACCACAACCAAGGCAGACCATCACCACGGACGCCTCAGACCTAGGCTGGGGGGCACACATGGAAGACAAGTGTATCCAAGGCCTATGGTCCCAAGACCAGCTGAATCTACACATAAATCTAAAGGAGATGCTGGCAGTGAAGCATGCAATCGAGGCATTCAAAACATTCCTCCAGCAAGGACACCTGTTGATAAGGACGGACAATACCACAGTCATGTGGTACATCAACAAACAGGGAGGCACGCATTCCTACCCTCTATGCCGGATGGCAGTGGATCTGTGGAACCTAGGCCTGAATCTCAACATTCAATTGCAGGCCAGATTCGTACCAGGAAAAGAAAATTTACTAGCAGACAGATTAAGCAGAACTACCACGGATGCTCACGAATGGATGCTGCATCCAGACATCTTCAAAACCATAACAAAGACATGGGGAATGCCAGAGATAGACCTGTTCGCCTCCCCACTCAACCACCAACTGAAGAAATTCTTCTCAAGAGAATACCACCCACAAGCCTGGAGGGTGGACTCCCTTTCTTTCAGCTGGAAGGACCTGACAGTTTATGCCTTTCCACCTCTCCCATTGATGTACAAAGTTCTACTGAAGATCAGGGAGGAACAGCCAAAGGTAATCCTGATTGCTCCAGACTGGCCAAGGCAGCATTGGTACCTGCTACTGAGAAGCATGTCTCGGACGAACTCATGGCCTCTACCTCTATGGCCTTTACTTCTAACACAGAACAACTACAAGACCCTGCATCCAAACTTGAAAACACTGCAGCTAACTGCCTGGAAAATTGCATAAAGCAAAACCAACCTGTTTTATCTCAGAGGGTCAAGGACATTATCCTGGAGGCTCGCAGACCCTCCACAAGGAAAACATACTCAGCCAAATGGAAGAGATTCCTCATTTGGAGTGCATCAAAGGGAACATATGTCACACTGGCAAACCTAGCACACATCCTAGAATACTTAGCAGAACTGTTTCACAATGGCCTGTCCTATTCTTCCATTAAGATTCATGCTTCAGCAATCTCAGCAGAGTGCAACATGGATCCTCCTATCTTCTCTCAACCTCTCCTCAGACAATTTCTAAGAGGGATCAAAAATGTAAAACCTCCAAGGAAACCACCTCTGCCTACATGGGATCTCAATTTTGTGCTGGAAAAATTGACACTCCCCCCTTTTGAACCAGCAGCATCAGCAGACTTACAGTTCTTATCTTGGAAAACTGCCTTCCTTCTAGCAATCACTTCAGCAAGAAGGGTATCCGAGTTACAGGCCTTAATGGCAGTGCAGCCTTTCCTTATTTTTCACCAGGATAGAGTGTCTCTGAGAACCAATCCTACTTTCATGCCAAAGGTGGTATCCAGAGTATCCTTGAACCAAGCTATTCATTTACCTACGTTCTTCCCAAACCCACAGAATAGGGGGGGGAAAACTACTGCACACCTTGGATGTACACAGACAACTGCGCTACTATCTGGACAGAACTAAGACCAACAGAAAAACTGACCAGCTTCTGGTAGCATATGCAACAGGAGTGCAAGGAAAAGCAATTTCCAAACAGACAATTTCAAAATGGATAGGAAATTGCATTCGATTCTGTTACTCTTTTCATGGAAAGACAACTCCTGAAAATATCAGGCCTCACTCCACAAGAGCTACAGCCACCACTACAGCTTTCCTACGAGGAGTGGCTACCAAAGACATTTTAGAAGCTGCTACTTGGAGCTCCGTGCATACATTTGCCAAGCATTACAATCTTCCTTTATACTCCAGATCCCGAGCAGGTTTTGCAACTGCAGTTTTACAAGGGATCTTAACTACACCATCATTATCTTAGTGCCTCCTCCCCCAGTTTGGCTATGGTATTCTACCCATATGTTATGACTGCAGATGCATCCTTGAAGGACATAGTACAGTTTTGTACCTACCATAAATGTAGATGTCCGATAGGTATGCATCTGCAGTCAAGATTACCCACCCTCCTTCCCCTCTGTGGTATTCCTAGGGTACTTACCCCTCCCTTAGCTAGCTGGGGGAATCTATTATGGTGTATTTGTTTGTATGTATATATGTATATATACTTTTTGATTTCTACTGTTTGGAATTTCTACCTTTATCCAAATTTAGCCTTCCTAGAGGGCACCTGGCATCTGGGGCAAGAAACACTGAGGAAAATGGCATCGGCTGATGCCTTTATACCCCAGGAGCTATGACGTCGGGTGAAGTGCGACATCAGCAGAGGCCAGACCCAGACTTTGGAATCCGGCCGACCGAAGGGCTGCCTGAGGCAGGACAACCCATATGTTATGACTGCAGATGCATACCTATCGGACATCTACATTTATGGTAGGTACAAAACTGTATACTTTTAGTGGGTTTATCTATAATTCCCGAGTGGAGGATGGTGTTGAAAGCCGTGGCAAGATCTACATAGGCTGTGCAAACCACCTTACCCTTGTCTATGGTTCTGATTACTGCTTCTATGTCGCTTATCAGGTTTAGGAGACATGATCTGCATTTTACAAACCCAACATAGTTGTGGTCCAAAGTTTGGAGATTACCAATGTCTTTTTTTATAAGTTATATGATGATTCATTCCATGGCCTTGCAGAGCAGGCTCATTAGGCTAATGGGGCGCTAGTTCCTGGGGTCCGTGGTGTCTCCACACTTGTGTAGTGGGATAACCGTCAATGTGCAGCATTCAGCAGGCACAAAGCATGAGGTGAGGCTATGACTGAACATGGTACGTCTGTGTGGTGCCTGTTCGTTCTGTAGTTTGTGTAGAACACAGCCTGGGAAGTTATCTGGTCCCATGGATGCTGTGATACTGGCTTTGGAGAGCATTTTTTACCTGTGCAGCCGTGATGACAGCAACTTTGCTGTCTTCCATTATAGAGATGTGCTCTTTCATGGGTGAGAGGGGGGTAAAGTTAGCGCTGATCCTATCTGCCAGGATCTTGGCAATATCAGTTGGGTCTGTATATTTATTGCCATTGAGCTGTAACTCAGAGCATATCTGAGTGTTGCCATGACCTGGACCTGTCTGTTGGGCAGAGATCTCCTGAGTACACAGTATGCAACAGAGTACAGATTGAGTTAAATTCAGTCTTGTTGCATGGGGCAACTGTTTGAGGCCAGTAATCCTCTTGTTGAAGTACTTCAGTGGTCTTTCTAGCTGCTGCAGGTGCCTAGTCAGATTCATCGCAAGTGTGTTGTGGTACTCTCTGATGGGTCTGATGACTGAGTAAAGGGAACCTCCTTTGACCTACATGCAAAGACCTTGGCAGTTTGTTGGAACACACAGCATGATTATCTGACCACTTTGTGAATGTGTTTCTGGAAGTAGAGATGACTATGCACGTGTGTCCATAGATCCCTTATCATCCATATTTAGGGTGTTGGCACCTATGTGGTATTTGTATGACTGTAGCTCAAGGCCATAATTTTGACACCACATCTGTCTGACTGAGACCCTTTTTAAGGATGTCTCTTTTGTCCCAAACATTGATTGACAACTGTTTTGCAGTCATCCACAAACTTTGCTAAACATAGCCCTCGTGCGTTTGACTGTATTTCTGAAAAGTATACACCAGCCATGGGGGACAGCAGTTGTTACCAGCTTGAGCAGGGGACCACAATTCTTACCTTGTGTGATCTGTCTGTGGCCCAGTTGGCAATCCATCAGATGACATACATATTTATGCAGAAGTTGTTGATTTTGTGGTATGACGTGTCTGGAATGTTGGAAAAGGGCTTTTCAAGGTCTATGTGGGACCGTGTATAGCTCATTTCATTGATGTATGTTTTGGGTGACTGCCTTGAAAACAGTCTAACAGGTTTGGGAACCATGAACTGCCCCTGACCAAACCAAAATTGGTAGGGTTGGGTGTTTGTAGGCTCCCAATAGCTCTGTTTGAGTTCCATCATGATGGACTCCATGGCCTTGCAGATCAGGCTTAATAGGCTTATAAGACAGTAGTTCCCATGGTCTTTTGTGCACCAACACTTGTGGAGTGTGCCAAACATTGCTGTAACACATTCAACAGTTTCATATCCTGTACAGAGGGTGAGGCTCAACAGACTGTTCAGGTGCAGGGTCGGTTTGTTCTGGAGTTCACTTGTGACACAGCTAGGGAAACAATGTAATCCCATAGACGCCATGTTTTCAGGTTTGGAAGGAGCTGTTTACCCATTCTATGTGATATCTGTGCTTTCACAATCTCCAGGTATGATGATAGGGCCTTTTGTCAGTGAGAAGGGGGGTATGTATGTATGTATGAGCCTGTCTGACAGGATGTTGGCAATGTCAGTCCTTTACAGTTTGCACTGACTCAGGACATATATGAGTGTACATTGATATTTATGACATAGCGGAAGGAAGCGTCATGGCTCTCTGGACTCCTTCACAGATTATTTTGCCAGAACATGGATTGGGTAATGTTTGGAGTGCACATTGTTTATTCTACTGATTGCAGGTTTATCGATCTTCTTTGCTTTTTCACTTTCTCTGAACAACTTAAGTACTTGTGGTACAGTTTGATTATGAAATGGTTCCAATATATTATGTGTGTCTGTTTTCATATAACTGTGTGCACAAGGCACGATTGGTGAATAGTGACAGGTTCCTGGGGTAAAACATATGTAACTGCCAGATATGTGTGGCCCACTGCTGTACTCGGACATGGCCTAAGTGTGTGAGCATGCCCAGTATGACCTTTCAGTATGTTGCTGACTGACATTTGCTAAATTTGTTTGTGTGTGAGCATGCCCACTATGGACATAATATACTATATGTGTGTGACAAATCAAGTTGGTTTTTACTTCAGGGCTCACCTTTGTGTTGTACATCGACAGGAAGCACGCTGTGCCTGCAGGGCTTCCATGAGTCACTTTGCATAGACTTATCAACATTTCTGCATACAGGGGGGACAGCTATTATTTGTGCATTTCAACCTGGGGGCTCACCTGATTTTTACTGTGGGTGTACATAGGATGAGGGGTTCGGTTCACCTGATACTTGCACACATTTGCTAGGCCTGCACTGCTATGTCAGGTACTCCATTTCAGTCTGTACTGTTGCCTATCGTACTGGCTTGAGGCATACTACTGTACTACATATCTTAGCTTCCAATTTCACCTATATTAGTTTGTGACTTCATAGCCTATCCAACCTACATCACACTGCCTGGCCTGCTGTTATCTGTCTGCATAGGCCTGGGGGGAAGTTCAGAGGGCATGATACAGCATTTGTTTGTGTTTGCGTTAGTCTACAATTGTTCTGCTGTGTCTGTGCCAGTGAAATGCTGTCATGGCTTAGTGGTTCAGTACTGTGACTATAGTGCACAGTATCCTGAGATCGAGCCCTGTCACTGCTTTTTATTTTCCTTCTGGGCAGACCTGACTGGTTAAGGAACAGTAAAGCAGGTGTGAGCGTGTTTACCTGACTTTACTCTACTTTGCCTGACTTTGCCCAACGTTGCGCTAGTTTGCGCGGTACGCAGCTCCGCGCAGTTGTGCTTAAATATGCTAAATAGTGGTAAAATGTGCTTAGCACTGCTTTATATTGCTTAAAATAGGGCAATCATGCCTCAGGTGGTGCTGCAGGGCTGCCTATGTCGGATACACATAGTACACTCCCTATACATGTTTGAAAACAGGTAGTGTCAAGTTAGGCATCCCTTTTATTGTATGTGCGAGTCAGAGAGAGGTGTCATTTCCAGGGTTCCTACTGAGTCAGTGTATGTGTATGCGTTGCCTCTTTGCCAAGGCATATTGGGCATGCCTCCTTCTCCCTACCGGGGCAGGCTCAGGTTGTTCCTCCTCCGAGTCACGCTGTGCCTGTGCAGGCCTTGACAATGATGGGGGGCTGTTTGGCCCTGCCCCATGCTGTTCCTGCTGCAGCTGTTTTTGCAGGATCATATTGTGTAGCATGGCACATACCATGACAATTTGGGTACATGTAGTTGGTGAGTACTGCAAGGCTCCACCATGACAATTTGGGTACATGTAGTTGGTGAGTACTGCAAGGCTCCACCAGATGTGTCCAGGCACCGAACCGTGACTTGAGCATTCCAAACACACGCTCAATAATGTTTCTTGTTTGTACATGTGCCTCATTATGGAGTTCTTGTTCGGGTGTGTGTGCATTTCTGATGGGTGTCATCAGCCATGGCTCCAGTGCGTATCCAGCATCCCCCATTAGGTGACTGTCAGGGATGTTCCCATTGGCAAATCTCTGGTACAGCTGTGTCAGATGCCAGATGTGGGAATCGTAGTAGCTTCCAGGGCAGCCAGCACACACATTCATTATTATGCCCTGGGCATCGCACATGACCTGACAGTTGATGGAGGGGAAGCCCTTGCGGTTGATGTAGACCCTACCCCACTCACTGGGTAGTGCTTTGATGTGTATGTGCGTGCAGTCTATTGCACACACTACCTCAGGGTATTCTGCTATTTGGTGGAATTGGGGAAATATACGTACTCACCGACATGTGCTGACATGGCATCCAGGAACTGGTGCAGTACCCTGGATGCTGATACCAGTGAAACCCCCATCATATCACCAGTTGGTCTCTGGAAGGTACCTGTAGCTAGTATTCGTAGGCCAACACATACCTTGGTATCCACTGGGATGGGGTTCCCCTTTGTTGGTTCTGTGTGTGAGGTATGGCCGGCACAGCTCAACAATTTGCTGCAGGAGGTCTCTCTCCACTCTATAGCACTCCACTCTCTCCAGCTCATGTAGCCCATGGTAGGTTACCCTGGGTCTGTACACTCTTCTCCATCTCCTCACTGTGGGTTGCGCAGCAGCATTCACAACATCACCACCCTCAGCACCTTGCACATGTTGGTTTATGATAGCAATAACAGCCCCTAGCATTTTGTCTGACTTAAACTTTTTAAGTTTTCGCTCTTTGTATACTGCAGTGTTGCAGAGTTCTTGGGGAAAAAACAGGGTAGACTGCTGTTTGCAGAGTTTAAAGTGCTGGGCTGGGCTGGGCTAGTCTACTGCCTGTGTAATTGGCTGATTCTCATATATTTCACCTGGCAGCTCTGCTAGTTCTTCTTGGTTAACTTCCTACTACTTCTTTTCCTTCCTTTTTCCCTTTCTGTTTCCACAAGGGGCAGCGCTGCGCAGACGCTGTGTGCCCGTTTGCAAGAAATTTCAGATATATCCACAGCGTACACCTTTGGTTTCTTGTTTTCAGCTAGGACAACTGTAGACATGCCTCTTGCAATCCTGAGCAACTCAGGGCAAACACAAGCCACTTTGCTCCAATCAGCTTACAGTCTTTCAGACATACCCCCTCATGATGTCACCTATCTTCTACTCTACTACTCAACTACTCCTGCACTTACACTCTAGGGACATGGCTCACATGCCGGGGAAAATTGGGATTCACTATCCTGATCCTCATTTGCATAGGATTGCCTACTAATGCTTGGTTACATCTGTCACACTGAGCCCTCCCCCCCTTAGCAACCACTACTCAGTGGCCGTGTTGTCACCTGCATGACAGAATGAGCTTTTTAGTGAAAATGCCCATTTGTGGCTATTTTTCACTTTTTTCATTTTATTTAAAGCACAGCATGTTTGCGCGCCGGTGCGCTACACTTAAACATCAGCGATCGGGGAAAAAAATGGATTTTAAGGATTTACAACATTTGCAAATGCCAATGGCCTTATATTTGGCCATTGGCATGCTTCCTCAACTAGATGCATCCTTTATTTGGAGCTGTCATAGCTCCGTTTAGCTATTTGCAGAACGGTACTCCGTTACCAACTGAGTACATTTCTGCAAGTAACACTACTCTTCCACGTACAGGTTAGTGTTTCCTGGATTGCAAATTTACCTCATTTGCATAGCTTTCAGCAGCAAATGAGGTAATTTGCATACCATAACACTGTCCGTGCAAGAGTAGCTTCAGAAGCTCTCATGCACGCCCCTGCTGGCTATTGCTAAATCGCTCGGCAGACATATTGCCTGTCTGCCGTCTTACACTACTCTTAGACTCCGTGCAAGCCTTCGTGAATCTGGCCCATTATTTATAGAAAATGCTTACAAAACAGACAAAATGGTCATATCTTCTTTATAATGTAGAATTAAGAATGTTATGTCATCCACCTCCCACCATCCTAAGAAGTTAGCCTTAATTAATTGTAGGACCACCAGAGTGTTACCGTGTGTGTGTGTGTGTGTGTGTGTGTGTGTGTGTGTGTGTGTGTGTGTGTGTGTGTGTGTGTGTGTGTGTGTGATAGACATGACTGACACACAAATAAATTAAATGAGAAATAAGGCAAAATCAGGAACAGTTGACAGGTATGTGTACTATTAGTAGATTGAGTCAAAGTGCATGGTAGTAGCTGGAATGGACAAGCTCAACTCATTCACATTTTTCCTGATATCAACTTGGATACATAAAGGAACTGGAACAAGCAGCAAGGAGAAACACACTGGCTTAATATCACCGATAGTATCTTAAAATATTCCCTTACTAAAAGCCCAAATCAGCCAGAAAGCAAAAAATGTTGTTTTGTATTACTATGACAACTAATCTTACACAGTCCTATTTTGAAAAATTAGCTGATGTGCTTTCAGCTATTGTTTGGCATTTGTCTTTGGAGAACAGTCCAGTAAATATCATTGTACAGAAATGGGGAAGTCAGATAAGATTAGACCTACAAATGTAAAATAGTAAATACTTGTTCAATAGTTATAAACTTAGAAAGTTGCAGATCTGCTTTGCATTGGTATGCATCTCTGGATATGAAGTCTAAACCTCAAATGTCTGTTGGTGCTGATGTAAGTACTAATTAAGTTGCCTTGTCTAAACTCTTGAATATTTATTATGTAAGCATCAGCATTATTCATGGGTGGTGCAGCTTGTCACTGGAGAGCAGGATTGGGCAGAGTTTGCTACTGCACATCCCATGAGTATTACAAAGAAGCTAGGCCAGAGGACTTCCAGGATGGCTGCACATTGAATAATAGCTGTATTCTGGCTCTCTCCAGTGTGAAAACAGAAACTCAGCAGAGAAGGCCAGTAGACATGTGTTTTATGAGAAAATTTCAGTGACTGACTAGTAAGTGTACTGCCTGGATGCCAGGAAAAAAGAAATACAAAGGACCTGGAAAAACATCAGCTACAAAAAGTGAAGAAACACTAACTGTGGGAAGTTATGCAGCTGTTCAACAAAAAACAGTGCAGCCTCCAGACATAAATTCCAGTAACCTACAGGAAGATACAAGACAAATGCAGACAGACCTGGTTAAAATAAACGGAACCCTGATGGAGTGCATCAATACAAACAAAACAAGGCTGAAAAAAATGAAATAAACTTTAAACAAATATTCAGGTGAGGTGATAAAGCTGAAAAAATCAGAAGGTGAAATGAAGAAAAGGCTGGCTGAATATGAGACTGCTCAGGAAGAGATGTTTAAAAAAAATCATAGAATTAAAGGACAGAGCACGTAGGGAAAACCTGAGATTTTCAGCTATACCAGAAAAGCTAGAAGGAACAAACTGCATTAATTTTATGAAAGCACAAATAAGCAACTGGACTGGTATTCCACAGCAGGAGTTGTTGGGTGAAAAGGCACATCATGTGTATGCTCCAAACCTGGTTATGAGAAAGCAACCTTTACCTTCTATAGTAAAAATGCAATTTTACCAGCAGAAGGAATTGATTTTGACAAAATTGTGGCAGAAGGACAAAATACTAAAAGTGGGAGACAGCCGAGTGTTTGTGGAGAATGATTATTTGTACACTAGGCGGGGAGAAGCAAATTTATTCCACTGTTCAGGTAATCTTGAGACACAGATGTGAGATTCAAACTGCTGTTCCCAGCTGTCTTCTGAGTATTCTTCCCTGGAGTGACAAAATGATTTTTTGAAGAAGTGCATGCTAAGGAGGAAATACAAAAGTTTGTCCAACAAAAACTGAGCTGTGAAACAAAGAGATTCTGCATCTTGTTTTTCTGATAATAGACCACAGAGAGACTGTACCTGTGAAACTTTTTCCAGTGTTTCTTCGGAAAATGTTGAAGTGAAGGAAGATAGCATGAGAGTTGATTAGAAGAATCGAGAGTACATTGAAAATGAAGCAGAGACAGGATTTGGGAGCTGGAGATGAACAGTAATAAAACCAGTAACTTAATGTGGGATTACAGTGCAATAATTATATGTGTGAAGTATGACCGAACAAGAAAATCTGGAAATATTGGACTTTTGGGAGACTCTAAAGTATATGCCCTACTTCATGTCATTAATGCTGAAAACAATGCTTTGGGGAGGGAGAAAGTTAACTGTAAGTAATTTTCTTTTTCTTACTAACACTATTTTTGTGGCGTATGGTTTTCTTTGCATGCTATAACGTTTTCTGTTATTTTAAGTGTAATGAGGATTGTAAACAGTTGCTGTTTTTTTTATTTTTTTTATTTTCCTTCTCCCTTCTCTTTCTTCTTGTTCAGTTTTAAGAAATTTAGTCAATGCAAGGGAGAAGAAAAGCCTGGTTAAAACAGCATGACAAAAGAAAAATTGATGTGCTTTCTCATTCTTGCATCGAGAAATGACTGGATTAAGGGCCTTAGATTGATTTAGTAGCAAGTTTTAATTGGAAACAAGTAAATGAAAAAGAATATTGAATGTTATGAGTTTTTTTCTAGCAAATTACATGCATTTTCAGTAGCAGTTCTGCAACTGATCTTCATGTTTCCATGGAAACAATCTGAAAGAGAAACTGGCTTCCTGGTTCTTGTCTCCATGGAGACAGTCTGATAAAGAGAAACTGGCTACAGTGGGATGGAGAGTGGCTGGCTGAAAGAAAAAAAACTGAGAAGAGAAATTGGCTAGGAGATGATGTTTTCTGAAAGCATTCAGGGTTGTTTTCCAGCTGGGAGAGCTATAAAGAAAAGTCAAAACCAATTAGCACTTAGAAGCACAGGCTGCACCATGTGTCTTAGCATGTTTAACCTTTCTTTTAGGTTAACTCAAGTTTGAGAGTATGGCTGTCAGTTTGGGACTTTGCTCTGTATTTTAAGTGTACATAGTTTTGTGTGTTAATATTAAGTTAGTAGGTTTTAGGAGGTATTGGAGTTTTTTTTTCAGGAGTTTCCATAAGTTTTCTAAGATGTGATATAGGCTCAAATGGATACAAGAAACTGTATAAAAGCTCAACCTGTCAAACAGTGTATGCATGTAACACAAAAGCTGGAACTAGACATTTAACAAAAATGTGTTAAACATAAAAGGTGGGAATAATAACTTTAATGCAATGATGTTTTCTGTATCGTCTTTAAATGTCACCGATCTCACAGGCAAATACAAAAAGAAAGGGTTGTAAACTGTATTAAAAATGTAGAGTGCAAATAACTATGTTACAGGCGATACACTTGGAAAGAACAGAACATGTGAATTTGATAAAGGTTTTCAGGATGGTTATTCAGCAGACTACCTGGGACTAAAGAAAAGAGGAGTGCTTTAATTGCAAGAGTAGCTCCAATAGTGATAGAAGAGGATAAAAAAGATAATTGCAGATTTGTAAGGGGCTACTGGCAAAAGAGGAAGATTACACTGTCATGTATTTATATTCCACCTAAAACTGCTATGATGGAGCTTAGGAAAATTCTGGGAGAAATTATCATTTTTCTGCAAGGAATATTACTTATAGGTGAGGATGGAATGCAATTTGCAGCAGTGAAGATGCATCTGGGAGCCCCAGAAGACAAAGTATAACAAAAGAGGGTAGATTTTTAATGAAATGTATGAAAATATTTGGCATGGAAGATGTGAATTCAGTAATAAGAGTTCAGAGTGAATTTACGTATTCCTCAAGATATAAAAACTTGGCAAGGCTAGCCAGAGTTTACATTTCACAGGAACATGTGCATTTAATTGAAGGTCTTGATATGCACCAGTAACTTTCAAATCATGTGCCAATAACAACTAAGATAAAATAAAAACACAGGGTTTGTTTGTTTGTGTCTTTCGGCTTTTTTCCGGTTAGGGGTCACCACAGCGGAACTCCGATCCGCTAATGATTGGCAGTTGATTTTTACGTACCGGCTTGCCAGGCCTGATGCACAACCTTCAACAAAGGTACGGCCATTCACGCATGTCTCCACACAGAAGACGCTCTAGCTGAGAATCGAACGGGACAGTGTCTTACTGTGAGGCGACAGTGCTACGGCAGCACCACCAATGAAATAAAAATGAGACACTGGCACTTTCCTAGCCATCTGTTGGAGAGAGGAATTTAAGGAATGGGTAGATGTTCTTCACGTTTCACTGTTGCAGTCATCACACTTGGGTTATCTGCCTGCAGGTAGCCCTCATTCAGCCCGAATACCAGAGTCTTGGGATTTCTGCGTCTGGTGCTGTCGCCTCTTCCATGACGTCAGGTCGTCAGGGGTATAAAACATGCAGCTGATGCCATTACATCAGTCTTTCACCGAAAAGGAGCCTGAAGCAGAAGCAGTTCGCAAGTGCCAGTCGGCCGCTACCTGAAATTTCCGTTTTTCGAGTTTCAGACCTGAAGTCTTCTAAAGCTAAGTACCCCATTGGGGATTCTTTTTTCTTGCTCTAACCGATGTCAGAAAAAAATTAACAATTGTCTTGCATGTGGAAAGCAAATACCTCACAAACATTTTCATTCTTACTGCGTCACCTGTTTAGGCCCAGACCACGACATCCCTAGCTGTCAGTTTCGTGCCTTAACGCCCGAATCATTCATCATCGGGCTATTTTTGTAGCTAAATTCTTTCACTCTCGTTCTCCGTATTCCGAAATTGCTTTAGTATGCCATCCGATTACCGATCTTCCAAAAAAGCGCAAAGACAGAGACAGACTGCATAGGTCAAAAACTGCCGACGACGCTTCCTTTAAGCTTGTTGCCAGTCCGCTGGTACTCAGTGAGGTGCCTTTGCAACCCCTGATGCCCACTTCTACAGATTTGCAAGCCACTGCTGAGACCCATTCGGAGTCTGGTAGGCCGCGAGATGCCTCTTTGACTATGAAACCTGCTGATGTCTCTACCTTGGATGGGTCCAGAGCCGCTGTGTAGGCACCAGTTTCTGAGGGTTTATTCCAACCTACTGATATTCATATTAAACCAGTAACTTAATTTCCTACTAAAACTACCAAGTTTCTCAGGCCCAGAGTTTGCCTACAAAACCGACGTCCAAAGTGCATGCTCATCCTCCCATGCCACAAAAATAAATACTTAGAATGGCTGAAGACCTTATTACTCTAATTAGGGAAAGCCAGCCTTCCCCTGCCAAAAAACAAAGAATTGAATTTCCTTCTGATTCTACAGACCAGGAGTCTGATGACTCTGACCCTTCTGATAACCAGGACATACCCTTATCTACCTATGAGGATTCAAATGTAGAGGAATCCATTCCCTCCACCTCCCCTCCAGAGAATTTTTCTTTTGGTGAAACCTTGCATACCTTAAGAGGGCATTTCCGCTGGGAATGCCAGGACTAGCCTCAGTCCAAAAAGAGACTCTGGGAATGTTTAGATTTGCCTCAGCACAGGTCTCTAGCTGTACACCCTGTCCTGGATATTGTAGACTATGTTTTCTTGGAGTCCAGTCTTACCTTTGACACCTTAACACCAGCTCCTAGAAAACCTGACAGGTACTACAGAGTACCTGATTCTCATAAATTTCTCTTTAAGAATCCTACTGCGGATCCAGAGACCATTTCCCAGGGACCTAAAGGCATTAAGGCTACTACAGCCAAAAACCCTACCCCTTCAGACAGGGATTCTAGAGCTTTAGACAGATTGGGTAAGAAGGTGCATACTTCTGTAACTCTTGCCATCAGGGCTTTGAATTGCCAGTTTCACATGTTGAAGTACCAGCAACAAATTATGGAACTAATTAAAGAAAAAATGGTGTTGCTTCCAGATTGTACAGAAAATAAAGATTTACAAGAGTTAATGTATTCTGCAAACCAAGTTAGTAAACATACTTTGCAATGTGGGTTTGATGCCTTAGAAGCATCTTGCAGGGCTGCTGTCACTGGGTGTGTACTGAGAAGGCATGCTTGGCTAAAAGAACAAGTCTTGCCTGACCATGTCAAAGCAAAATTACTAGATGCTCCATTAAATCAGGAGCGTTTGTTTGGTACAAAAGCAGAAGTTCTTAAAAAGATGGAAGAAAAAGCTAAATCTATGCAAACAGTCAGATTTCTTACAGGTGCAGCCACCTAGATTCAGTTAGCATTGGCCTTCAAAAAACTGGTCCTTTCCAGTCCCTCTCAGGCCTTCTCAGTCCAAACCCAGGGGAAACAGACCACCAAGACTGCAGTCTCAGGGTATGCAGAGATCTAAACAATGGAGTGTTTCCACCTCAAAACCAGGGAGTGGTAAGCCGCCCCCTTATGGAAAAAGTTCACAATGACTTTCCAATTATCCTTCCCAGCCATGCCCAAGTACTTGCACCCCTAGGAGGAAAACTCGCCCTTCATGCAAAAAACTGGATGTCCATTACTCAGGACTGGTGGGTTCTAAACATTGTATCCCAGGGATACAGATTCTACTTCCACTCACTGCCAACACCAAGTGGGTTGCCAGACCTTCCTCCAAACCAGTGGGCAGAGGCTCAAAAGCAAGTACTTTCCCTTCTCCATATCAGGGCTATTCAACCTGTTCCAGTAGAACAAAGGGGACAGGGTTTCTACTCCAGACTGTACCTAGTGCCCAGAAAAGAGAGCTCTTGGAGCCCTATCCTGGATCTATCAATTCTCAACACCTTTCTGGTGGTCCCAAAATTCAAAATGTTTACACTGCAACAGCTTCTTCCTGTGCTAGCCAAGGATGCCTGGTTAGTCACCCTAGACTTAAAAGAAGCTTATCTGCACATCCCCATAAAGGAGTCTTACAGGAAATATCTACGTTTCAAGGCAGGCTCTGTGCACTATCAGTTCTCTGCACTTCCCTTTGGCTTATCTACTGCACCCAGAGTATTCACAAAATGCCTGGCTCCAGCCATTGCATACTGCAGACAGAGAAATATTCAAATCTACCCATACTTGAACAATTGCCTGATTCAAGCGGACAGTCAGGAATTGCTGCTTCAGCACCTGGCATTTGTAAAAAGACTTCTAACTTTTCTGGGGTATACCATCAACGAAAAGGAATCACAACTGGTGCCCAGCCAACAAATTGTATTCCTGGGAGCAAGCTTGAACACAACTTCCGAGATGGCATTCCTCACTCCAGAAAACCAGTTCCAACTGACAAACTCTTTCAAACTAATGGCCAACAAAACCCAGCTATCTGCAAGGAAAATACTGTAAGCCCTAGGGTTCATGGCCTCATGCATTCTGCTAATTCCATATGCAAGACAGCATATGAGGAAACTTCAACGGTACTTAAACAGTCTCTGGTATCAACATTCTCAGGACCTGGAAACAGTGATTCCTATCATACCTTGTCTAAGGGCAGAGTTCCTTTGGTGGGCAGAAGCATGCAACCCACAACAAGGGACTTCCTTTCGCTCAACCACTCGCCGCCCAGACCCTGACAACAGATGCATCAGACTACGCATGGGGGGCTCACATGGCAGGCAGATGCATTCAAGGCAAATGGAGCCCAGAACAAATTCCCCTGCATATCAATCAAAAAGAGATGTAGCTGTACCGAATGCTCTGACGGTCTTCAAATACCTTATCCTTCCAGGACAGCTCCTGATAGACAGACAACACCACAGTTATGTGGTACATAAACAAGCAGGGCAGGATTCGTTCTTACCCACTCTGCAGGTTAGCCACGGCTCTGTGGAACACAGCCTTGAGCATCCAAGTGCACTTACAAGCTCAGTTCCTGCCAGGCAAGCAAAATTCTCTGGCAGACGACTTAAGTAGAAATCTACTAGACCCTCACGAGTGGAAACTGGAACCCAACTCATTCAAACTTCTAACCCAGAGGTGGGTAACTCCAGAGGTGGACCTTTTTGCCTTCCCACAAAACCACCAATTGAACAAATTTTGCACCAGGAACCCTCACAGCAGAGCCTGGAAGGTGGACGCTTTATCCTTTACATGGGAAAACCTCTCAATTTATGCCATTCCTGCTATCCTCTGAAAAGTACTACTCAAGATCAAACAGGACAGACCAAGGGCAATCCTTATTGCACCTGGCCACACCAGCACTGGTACCCACTGCTATACAGTCTGACAGCAATGCAACCCTGGCACCTACATCAGACACACCTTCCCTGCTGTCTCAGTAGGAGGGACAGATTTTGCATCCACAGCTGCAAACCCTAAACCTTGCAGCCTGGCTTATCCCATGAATACACCACCAGCATCCTTCAGCAAACAGGTACTGGACGTCATCCTTGAAGCCAGGCCTAGTACTAGGAAATCCTATGCTGAAAAGTGGAAAAGATATTGTTCTTGGAGTCAGTCTTAAGGAAAGGACACAGCTGTGCCCAACTTACCTCATATCCTTGATTACCTAGCATAATTGCTCCACAGAGGCCTATCCTTCTCATCCATTAAGATTCATGCCTCTGCCATCTCAGCTCATTATAATACTGAGCCTTCTCTCTTTACTCACCCTCTCATTAAGCAGTTCCTGAGAGGAGCTAACAATTTAAGGCCCCCTAGAAGAGCTCCCACCCCGGCATGGGACCTTAACTCTGTACTGGAAAAGCTCGCACTTCCCCCTTTTGAGCCTGCTGCTTCAGCAGAGTTAAAATTCCTCTCTTGGAAAACAGCCTTACGTCTAGCTTATTACTTCAGCAAGAAGAGTGTCCAAGTTACAGGCACTAATGGCAGTGGAGCCCTTCATTGTTTTCCATGCTGACAGAGTTTCCCCTCAGGACTAACCTTTCCTTTATGCCCAAGGTGGTATTCAGTGTGGCCAAATCATCCATTTGCCAACCTTTTTCTCTAATCCTCAGAATAGAGGGGAAAGGATCCTGCACTCCTTGGACATGCACAGATAGCTCAGGTTCTACCTTGGCAGGACTAAGCCTTCAGAAAGTCTGACCAGCTACTAGTCAGCTTTGCTGCAGGGGCAGAGGGCAAGGCCATTTCGAAGCAAACCATTTCCAGATGGATAGCACACTGCATCCATTTCTGCTACAAGCACCATGGAAAACCTACCACTCTGGGGATCAGAACTCATTCCACTCGAGCTACTTCAACCTCTACAGCATTTCTCAGGGGGGTCCCCACCAGGGACATCTAGAAGCTGCAACCTGGAGTTCTGTACACACCTTCACCAAGCATTACCACTTAACTATTTTTTCTAAATCCAGAGCTTGATTTGCTACAGCAGTCTTACAAGGCCTGCTAGCCAGCCCCATTTACTCCCTCCACCGTTCTTCAGCTTTGGGAATCAACCCAAGTGTGATGACTAGATTGGGTGGATTATAAGTGATGTATAATGTTTGCAACTGTCATGTGTGTCAAGTATGGTCTGTGATGTAAAATGCTTCCAACTAGGATTGTGTCTGTGTGGTTTGTTTTCATTTATGTAAATATTTGATTGCTTATATTGTAAGTGATAGTTTAATAGAAGTTTCTTGTTAAATAATTCAATTCCTGCCTTTATTATGTATTGTTGCTTAGATTATATGATACATAGCACTATATTCTATTGTTAATACAGTTTGATTACTTTTGTATAAATGTAAATTTGCCTATGTCACAAATGATAATTCAGTAAAGGTGTTTAAAAAAAAAAGTTAGGCCAGAGGTTACCTGGGATTTAGTATACGTTTGAAAGTACCAGGGGTTTAAAGTATGGTCAGCTTTCCCCTTTATTTCCTTATGCTTTGAGGAGTACCACATCTTTATGCTTTGATTTTATCATTAACTGTAATTTTTGGCTACCTGTTTTTTTTTTATATGAATCTTAATTGTGATTAATTAAAATATTCAAACCCTCACTAAAATCTATGGTGCTAGATTTACTACAGTTAATTGCATTTTGCTCAGTCAAGATGCAAATAATTGTAACTAAAACATCTTACTGAGACATTAAATCACACAGCTAAACCAACACTCTCAAAAAATAGCCATATACTCCGTAGCAAATATTTTAGTCCACTGCTCCCCTCCTAATGTGTGGGTTGTTCTACTATAGTCCCATTTACTTCGTATGTTCTCTGAAGTCAGACAAAGTCTTGAGATAAGGAGAAAGTTGTGGAGCAAAATCAGAGCTCGACTTTCCTTCTTCCCCAGGACTTACAATCAGAATCTAAGTCACAGCATCTGCTTTAAGCCTGTTTTGGATGTTTTTGGATGTTAAAAATTAAACTGAAACATCCAGTGTTCTTATAGCAATATTTTGTACCATAACAAGTCACATAATCAATTGTAGTGCTCCTGAACTCTTCATACTTCTGCCTGGGTAGCAGGAATTGGCATTTTGTTTGTTTATAGAACAGACCTTTGACTCCTCCTCTGTGCCGGCCACTGCAGGACTACAGTACCTCTGATTGAGATGAGTTTTCTGAGGTCTGTAGCATGGCCTGAATGACTTGTCATGTTTGACCATTAAACTTGATGCCATAAAGGGTCATGGTTTGATCTTGGGCTCCTCAAGCTCAGGAAGACTGATTGAAAATTGTAGTGGAGGTGGTGGTGCATATTAGAGGACAGGCTTTTACTGGGTAATCATTTGTTGGTGTAGCAGGCAGAGATCTCTTGAAAGAAGTCTTTGTATTTGTCCTGGGAGATCTCTGCAGCAGTGGATCAACTGAGTGGCAAGAATGTTATGCAGTCCAAGCCTGTCTTACCATTTGAAAATTTTTCTCTGATAAGAATGTGAACTGGCTGCTTAAAGCTTGCATCATGTGAGGGGGAGAGTCATGCAAGGTGCATTCACAGGATTTATACATCTTTCTCAGGAGTGTGTATTGTATTGTATTGGAGTTGGTGTGAGTTTTCTTTACATAAATGCAATGATTTTATTTTGTTTCCAATGTGTGTGCTACTGCCAGTGAGATGGTTCCTTGCCTAGCAGGTTGGATGCCTAATTCAAGGAAGAAGTACTCCTCAGTCAAGTGTATCAGGACATGGTCATATACCATCTAAGGAAGAAGGAGGTCCTCACTAATGTGGAGTTACTTTATGATTACTCTCTGACTACCTCCTCCTGTTTTCCTTCTAGATCATGTGAATCCTAAAAGAGAAACAGGCTTCTTTGCCACCTGAAGAAGACGCTCAATGCCACACAGCCTCACTGTCTATAATGTTGGCTAGGTCACCCAGGAGGATGAGTCCACCAGCCCTGCTGCAGCATTCCTATCACCAGTCAAAGACTGCTCATGGGGGTGGGGTTAGGTAGCAGAATTTATTATTAGAGGACCATCAGAAAAGACTGGTAGGTTTGAGAAGTGTTCACTGTTGACCATATCCTGGATCTCACCAGTTCTACACCAGAAGAGCTGGTAGTCTATTCCATCTCAGTAAAGCAAGAGGGGCAGGCACAGGCTCTGTTGCTAAAGGGACTGTAGACTGTCACCCATATTTTGAACAGGAGGGTTTACTTCTGCCTGCTCCTGAAGGGATGAATAGTTTTCCTTCCTTTTCCAGACTTCATTGATTCTGGCCTGTATAACTGTTCTGCTTTGTTTTGAACAGTGACCCTTGAAGGCCTACTGCTTATACTACCACAGGGTGCCTGTTTTGCGTTGCTGGACACCTTTTGGCACATCATTGTTTGGAATCCATATAGGATACTGATCTGATTCACTTTGTGGCCATCATTTCCAGTACAAAATGTTGCTTGGGCTTTCGTCAGCACCCAGAGTATTTGTCAAGGAGTTAGTGACCAGAAACCAATAGGAGTCTAATCCTCATGTGTTCCTTTACCTAGATAACAAGTTCCTGCTAGCTGTTTTAAGGGACGTAATCAGGGGGTCCTGGCTGTAATCTGTTCCTTGACCTGCAGTCCTTGGGATAGGATCAACTATAAATTATGGGAGAGTAGTCATACGCACGTTGTAAAACAGTCTCCATTGTCAGTCATTCCTGTGCAAGAAGGCGGCCTGTGAAGTCATGTTTTTGTAACTTGAATGAAGATGCAGTGCAGGATCTGGGTGCACACTCTGCTTCACCTTCTTGCCCTGATCCCATCACTGTTTTCATTCTGCCATTTTTATATGTGAAGAAGAGGGTGTTGCAGTTGTGTGTGTGTGTGTGTGTGTGTGTGTGTGTGTGTGTGTGTGTGTGTGTGTGTGTGTGTGAGTGAGTGAGTGAGTGAGTGAGTGAGTGAGTGAGTGAGTGAGTGAAGTGCCGGTGATAACCATTCACATTTGTACCATCTCTTTGGTTCAGACCCCTAGCAGTGAGGTCTATAGTAGTATACAGTTCTCACTAACTTGTCCTTTCCTTTCTACAGCTGAATCCAGTGCAGATTATGAGGACAGGTGCTGCTCCACTGGTGGTATGGGATCCTGTTTTAATCATTGTTCAATGGATGTGGTCTCCAGGACAGAAGACTTCACATAAACCATTTTGAGCTTTGAACAATCTTTTGACCTAGAAGGCCTTGGTAGCCAGATGTCATCCGAAGGTCCCTCCTTATTTAGTCAGACTACTCTATGATGTGGTATTTTAACATGAAAATTGGCATAAGATTATGCCCCCCCAACCCATGCAGGGAAGCACTACTCATTTGACAACAGGTGAGTTATCATTCTCTCAGCACTTTACAAAATGAATGTGCTGGCAAAATATTAGATACTCCTTCAGTCATCTCCTAGATATGTGGCTTCATAAGCCTTGTTATATGTTTTTCTTCTTGAAGCAGGGCACTGTAGAAATTCACCTGTTTGCCACTTTGGAGAGTTTAGTACCACAAGGCAAGTGGAGGCAGTAGTGGACATGTTCTCCTTTTCATGACACAGGAGAGTCCTGTAAGATTTATAACACATCACCAATAAGTTCAGAGAAGAAAGGTCAAACCTCATTAATATCTCTTCTTAGGACATGGTTTCAGCCACTCAGGTCCCAGAAAGTACAGGGAACTCTCTGTGCTGTAGCCTGGTATGCTCTGCTATTGATGAGGTTAATAGCTTGTTCCATTTCAGGGCTTGTTTTCCTAATGTAGACCCCTTGCTTGTGAGCCTTTCAGTCATAGTCTTAAAGGTTACTGAGGCTGCTCTGAAGCCATATACACAGCAGGACTGCACCTACAAATGCATGGCAAAGTAGTACTGTATATTGGCCCATTTGGTCAGATTGTAAGGGATCCTGATCTAGTTATTTCAGACTCATGGTGCTACTCTGTTATTTCTGTCCATCATGTCTTTGGGGAAAACAAAATTGTGACCCTGTGCTTAGTTGGTCAAGCAGTTGCTTAAAAGAGAGCTACGTATTTATTTTCTGTGGAAGAACCCTCTCCTACCCAATGAACTTCATCTTCATGATTAGCAGACTGCCATTCAGGCCTGCTGGCATAGCAACACCAAGATATGTCCTTGAAAATGTGTTTTTTTTTTCTTTTAGGGCTGTTACCTCTGCTTACAGACTGTCTGAACTTCTGACCTCTGTGTATCTGATCTTTCACAAGGGTAATATGTCCCTTAGGACAAATTTGCATTGCCTCTGAAATCAACAGTTGTCTTGCAGTTCAGCAAGTTAAGGCTATTTGTTGCTAACAAGCTTGATCCCATGCTCCTAAGTTTGAGTCCTTCAACTTTCACTTGTACATTATGTAACTGCGTAATACACTTTGTGCTTGCGAGGCGAGTGCCGTAACCATTACACCAACTGTGTAAGTAGTGTAGGTGACAAATCTTCATTGTTATTCCTTGATTACCACAAAGGTGCTCAATGGTGGCTGTGAGAATACTGGCAGGCTCTGGGGTCAGACATAGTTTGCCAGTTGGTGTCATGGCAGGCACCTGAGATGGGCAAGTATACCAGTGAGTTTGAGATCTTGTGAAAAAAGTTGATGTATTCTGATTGTTAGAAAGGGTCAACCTAACCATAGAAAGAACCCATCACGGACTGTTTTCTTTCATATCAGCTGATAAATAATCTGGTATATAATCTGTTTTCTTTAGCTTGGTGAAATATAAAAAGACAGCCATCTTATAATATTGCAAAATAGGGTTAAATGTGTGACTTTAGTTTGAGAAAGTTGCAGTGCTTTGCTTGCTATTCAGAAAACAATGCATCATGGGAGAAAGTTACCAAGCAAGCTTGAGATTAGTAGAATTTTGTTAAGTTTAAACTCCATATCAGGTGATATTTTGTGTCTGTCTGTGTGTCTGTCTGTCTGTGTGTCTGTCTGTCTGTGTGTCTGTCTGTCTGTGTGTCTGTCTGTCTGTGGGTGTCTCTGTCGGTGGGTGTCTCTGTCGGTGTGTCGGTGTGTGTGTGTGTGTGTGTGTGTGTGTGTGTGTGTGTCGGTGTGTGTGTGTGTGTGTGTGTGTGTGTGTGTGTGTGTGGGTGTGTGTGTGTGTGTGAGTGGGTGTGTGTGTCGGTGGGTGTGTGTGTGTGTGTGTGTGTGTGTGTGGGTGGGTGTGTCGGTGTGTGTGTGTCAGTGGGTGGGTGTGTGTGTGTCAGTGGGTGTGTGTGTGTGTGTGTGTGTGTGTCGGTGGGTGTGTGTGTGTGTGTCGGTGGGTGTGTGTGTGTGTCGGTGGGTGTGTGTGTGTGTGTCGGTGGGTGTGTGTGTGTCGGTGGGTGTGTGTGTGTGTGTGTGGGTGTGTGTGTCGGTGGGTGGGTGTGTGTGTGTCGGTGGGTGGGTGTGTGTGTGTGTGGGTGTGTGTGTGTGTGTGTGTCGGTGGGTGTGTGTGTGTCGGTGGGTGTGTGTGTGTGTCGGTGGGTGTGTGTGTGTGTGTGTGTGTGTGTGTGTGTGTGTGTCGGTGGGTGTGGTGTGTGTGTGTGTGTGGGTGGGTGGGTGTTTGTGTCGGTGTGTGTGTGTGTGGTGGTGTGTGTGTGGTGTGTGTGTGTCGGTGGGTGTGTGTGTGTGTGTGGTGTGTGTGTCGGTGTGGTGTGTGTGTGTGTCGGTGTGTGTGTGTGTGTCGGTGTGGTGTGTGTGTGTCGGTGTGGTGTGTGTGTGTGTGTGTCGGTGTGGTGTGTGTGTGTGTGTGTCGGTGGGTGTGTGTGTGTGTGTGTGTGTGTCGGTGGGTGTGTGTGTCGGTGGGTGTGTGTGTCGGTGGTGTGTGTGTCGGTGGTGTGTGTGTGTGTGTGTCGGTGGGTGTGTGTGTGTCGGTGTGTGTGTGTGTGGGTGTGTGTGTGTGTGTGTGTGTCTGTGTGTGTGTGTGGGTGTGTGTGTGGGTGTGTGTGTCGGTGTGGGTGTGTGTGTCGGTGTGGGTGTGTGTGTCGGTGTGGGGGTGTGTGTCGGTGTGGGTGTGTGTCGGTGGTGTGTGTGTGTCGGTGGGTGTGTGTGTGTGTCGGTCGGTGGGTGTGTGTGTGTGTGTGTGTGTGTGTCGGTGGTGTGTGTGTGTGTGTCGGTGGTGTGTGTGTGTGTGTGTGTGTGTGTCTGTGTGTCGGTGGTGTGTGTGTCTGTGTGTCGGTGGTGTGTGTGTCTGTGTGTCGGTGGTGTGTGTGTCTGTGTGTGTGTGTCGGTGGTGTGTGTGTCGGTGTGTGTGTGTCTGTATGTCTGTCTGTGTGTATGTGTGTGTGTCTGTCGGGGGGTGTCTGTGTGTGTCTGTGTGTGTGTGTCTGTGTGTGTGTGTGTGTGTGTGTCTGTCGGGTGTGTGGTCTGTCGGGTGTGTGTGTGTGTCGCCTGTCGGGTGTGTGTGTGTGTGTGTGTGTGTGTGTGTGTGTGTGTCTGTCGGTGTGTGTGTGTCTGTCGGTGTGTGTGTGTCTGTCGGTGTGTGTGTGTCTGTCGGTGTTTGTCTGTCGGGGTGTGTGTGTGTCTGTCTGTCTGTCGGTGTGTGTGTCTGTCTGTGTGTGTGTCTGTCGGGGTGTGTGTGTCTGTGTGTGTGTCTGTCGGGGGGGGGGTGTCGGTGTGTGTCTGTAAGAGCAGCATAATAGTATTGTGAATTTTTGAACTTCCAAGTCATCTGAACAGGAAACCCAGGAAAACTCCAACTTCTCCTACTCCACTCTTGGGTTACTTTTCTCCCAGCAGTATGATTCTAGTACTGTGTAGGTGCCAGAAACCTGCTTGCACTTTATAAAACTTTCATTTCGTCACCTTGGAATCAAAGGAAGAGAAAGACTACCCACTTTTTTTAAATGTCTCACATAATTTGCTAATGAACTTGTCTAGACCTGTATGACATAGCACAGACACAGAGAAATCTGCAGTCAGGTACTGCTGACAGTCTTATGCGGGTTATTAGTCCTGGACACTTCAGGAGCTCAGACTGCTGTAAACACGACTGGGAGGTGTGGAACTCTTCTCCATTGTCTTTGTTGCAGAGAGGAAAAGAAATTACACCGATTCACATCTGCTTCAGAAGTAGCCATGCCTTTCATAACAAAACAGAGTAGTTAGATCGGGCAGTAGTTCATAGGCGGTTATCACCTCTTTTGACAAATTTACATAAGCATCACCACAGTATTGAAATGCTAAGCTTTGAGCATTAAATTTTAAATGTTTGTTGCTCATACTACGTTACTTTTTAAAATTCCTTGAATGTAGTATCAAAGTCAAAGATGTCTGTGACATTAAAAAAGAAGTCTGTGACATTTATGGAAAAGTAAGAAAAATGTTCTTGTAATTCTAGTAAAGTATCCGCACATTTACTGAAGTGTGGTGGCAGGGGCCTGTCAATTCATCATGGGCTACAAAAAGATGCTTTGAACAAAGACATGTAATTTAGCAACAGCTTTGGTTGCAGCTGTACAATTCCTTAGTTTACTGTAAACAAGCCCTGAGAGAGACAAATGAGGGCCATTCAAGAAATAAGAGGCAGTCCTGTTGCAGACGGTATTTAAGATGACAGTGACTGACACTTATCCAATTATATGTCAATAGCATGGAAATACACCTCTGCTTCCTCATGTCAAGTGTGACTCTTATAAAGAAGACTTGAAATGGATTGTGGGAAAGAGAAAGGCTTGAAGAAAAATAAGATCACATTGATATGTCAAAGCCCATTGGAAGCCAGTTTGCAGAAAACACATTCAAATTCTGTAAGAAGCAGTCAGTGATTTAGGGAGAGTGAATACATTTTCTTAGTTTTAAGGTTGTTTTCCATTAAAAGGCTAAAGAATTGCTGAAAATAGTGTTTGCTGACTTTTTTTTTTGTATTACCAACCAGCTAGTGCATGTAGGAGTGTTGACTTGCATATTGATAGCCCCTCCTATAAGATTTTTCAGAGAGTTAGCCCTCACTTGGCACTTTATGGAGGATGATTTAAACAGTACTTTCCCATGCTCACCAGTAAGTATTCTTAATTTAAGTCAGCAACAGTCATTGGTTTTGATGCCTTCCCAGAAGGAGGTGACTACATCCCCTGACCCCATTCAGTATATTTGTCACATTTCCAGTTGAATAATGTCTAATTTATGATGCTTGGTGCTCTCAGATGGTTGATTGTATTTTTTTAGTAGAAAAGAGCCTGTTTGGTGAGGCATCAACAAACTTATTAGTTAGACAACCTGCTTTCAGTTTTTGACATCTCACCATGGATTTTAGTAACCTGCCTATTAAAGAATAAGGACCAGAACTGCCAGTTTTCATTGACCGTGTTTCCACTAACACATTAGAAACATCAATATAAAATACAGAGGTTCTGTCTTTGTAATAGTAACCTTGTCAGTGATGCAACAGGTTGTGCACTTGCCTTTGATGCAAAAGGCTGTAGGTTCATTTTCCACACCAGGTAGACCTATTGCTGACACTTACAGCATAGGAGGTGCTTTTCTCCTGACATTGCTGTCCTTTGAGTAGGACGTTAAGCCATGCCCTAGAGTTGCCACCTTTCATTGTGGCTAAAACCAGAGCAAGGCCACACCCCTTGCACCTCCCATACCCCACCAATCAACTCCCCTCTCCCACTCATTCTACCAATTTTGAGATGTCATCATTATGTCAGATAGGGAGGAACACCCTCTTTTTTTTTTTTTTCCTTCCGTTCATGATGCCTTATTTCTGCCTATTTACTATGCTTATGTGGATGTGGAAACGCAATCCAATCCTATGCCATATTCATGGGCAGCGTTAATCACCCCACTATTAAATGGAAATCATGTATATTACCAAACGTGTAGGCACAGAGATTTCTGGATTTTGTAAACACAAACTTCCTGGACCATCTTGTCAGTATGCTGACCATGGGGGGAAACCATAATGGATCTGGTTCTCATTAATATTGGAGAGGTGTTGCACAACCCTTAGTGTAATGACCTCTCTGGTAAAGTCAAACTACAAAACAGTCTTCTTTGAAGTAAAAATAAAACCTGAAACATTCAGAAACTACTCTGCCAACGTCCTACTATTAATTGGTAACCTGGTGAAATGTTAACCCCCCCATAAACCATTACAGCACTTTTGTGTACATGGAATTATTCACAAAAACTCTAAAAATGTTAATATCTGCATAGAGGTAGTTTGTACCCACCAGGAATAAGTACAGAACTAACTCAAAACACAAGCCACCCTGGTGGATTCAGTGTTTGTAGGCTGTGTAACAGGAAGAAAATCATGGCAAAATTAGGAGGTCTAGCACTGAGCTATCCTCAAACTAAACAAATAATTCAAGAGGAAAAATAAAGTCTGGTAAAGACAAATTTGAGACCAAGGACAGCCATAATGTATTCTTTAGCTATGTCCACAACCTCAAAGGCAGTACACAGTTGTGTGCAGAGCTGGTTGATGGAGTCACCCACACTGAGTCAGAAGAAGTAGAAGACGTACTGGCAGGCTAATATATCTCTAACTTTACCCCTTTCTCCCCCTCAACCTCCCCTCAGGAAGTAGCATAAAATACATGCTATCACTAGGGAACAGGTTCTCAGTGCTCTAAGGCCTAGAACACTGCATCAGTAGACCCAGACAATATCTCAGGATGCCTTCTAAATAGCATGAAACATGATCTTTCAGGTCCTGTGAAATTGCTGAGTAACTGTAGCCTCCAAACAGACTTCACGCCTACCAAATGGAGAACAGCAGCAATTGTCCTGTGGTCAAAGCAGGGCCATCTACAGGCTCCAGTAACTATAGGTCCATAAGTCTCTCATATCTTATATGCAAAGCCATGAAAATAATTATTGTGGAAATGATCATTAACAACATAGGAAACCTGTACACATTGGACCCAACCCAATTTGGTTTTGTCAAAGGCAGGTCATGCTCACTCAACCTGGTGGACGACTTTGAGAAGGTCACCAAAGCAATGGACAAGGGCAAAATGGTTTACACTACCTACCTTGGCCTGGCCAAGCCTTTTGACACAATACCCTGCTCGGGCATTGTTGACAAACTTAAGAGGTTAAGTATAAACCCTTATGACATCCAGTAGACTGGAGCCATGAAGTTAGAATTAGAGAGTCCAGCTCTACAAAGGGGACAGTCACAAGTGGAGTCCCTCAGGGATCAGTCTTAGGACCTCTTCTTTTTGGCATTTATTACTATGAAGTCAAAGCCATTGTCAAAGGCCTGTGGCTTACCAGATTTGTAGAAGATTGCAAATTAGGAGCAGTCATAGAATCTCCCACTGACACTAATGTTCTCCAGGAAGGGCTGAGACAGACAAATAACTTGTGTTAGAACTAGGGAGTAAATTTAAATGCCAAGAAATGCATAATAGGATCCTTCAAGGAAGTCATCTACCCCTGGTACCCATCATACTGGCAACACATCCCTAAGATTCAACTCAGGAGTCAGGGACTTGGGAGACACACAAACAGTAATCTAGCCTTTGACCATTATGTGTCTACAGTAGTGAGGAAATAATTCTGTGTTGTACAAATTGTAAATAAATGCATGGCATCTAGGTCCAAGGAGTTCATTGTTCTGCTGTACTCTGCATTCATCAGATCTATCATTGAGTATAGTTCCCTGTTTGGTATGCACCTAACCAGGCACATGCAACAGTTGGAAAGCCCACAGAGGTTCCTTGCTAAAAGAATGCAGGGTGTAAGTAACATGTCCTGTGCAGACTGATTCAAGGCCCTATCCCTGTATTCTGCCTCCTACAGGCTGTTGAGGGAAAATCTATGCCTGGTATACAAAACAGTGTCATACCACACCCTGATGGACCTCCTGTCCGAAAAAAAAAAAAAAACACTAGAATTAGCTGTTCTAAAAACTACATTTCCTGTGATATAAATAAGACCTGCTGGAGAGAAAGAAAGGTATCCCAAAGACTGCCCCTACCCTTGAACAGGCTCCCCATCCATGTGAAGCAGAGTTCCTCCTTAACCCAGTTCAAGTGGAACTTGGACAGTTGGATGGGATACAGAAAATTCATCCCGGTTTGACACCTGTCTCTCTAATGGACACAGGCAGTTGGTAAATGGCTCATCTCCCATGCCTCTGTTTGTAATTCTTTCATTTCCTAAGTTCCTGCTTACACTTAAGGGTATCAGAACTTGTCAGAGGTTTGGGCTTCATGGCTAGGCTTAAATAGACCCTAGCTAGTGGTTATTGGCGTAATATACACCACACCTGTAAACCTGTGAACCTGTAATTTGTTGGCCAGTTTAGTCCCACTAGGATAGACCCAAGGTTGTACTTATACTGACTAGGTGAAATTTGGCCAGGGCACTAGGGAACTTCCCCTACTCCTTCACTGTTGCGAGTAGGATCCATTTTAAAGGAGGACTTCCTATTTCTATTCCAGGCACTGAAGTGGCCAGGAGAAACAGGGAGGCAGATGGGGAGAGAAGAGGATGGTGGAATGGTGAAATAAACGAAGGAGAAAGCAAATACTAAGACCAAGAGAATGTGTGCAGGATTCTGAGGAAATGTTTCTAAGGAGATGAGTCAGCAAATGATAGATATATAATTACAACCCTTCAATCGGGAGGGTTGTGGGATGATTTACTTAAAGGAATGGTTGTGCAGAGTGAGCCATAAAATGAAGGAGATGTTTCCTTGGGGGGAAGGTTATGGAGAGAATGCAAAAGGAGGATGCAGAGATCATCCTAAAGAATTAGTGGTGAGGTGGAAAAGAAAAGATATGCAGAAGAATGTAAAAGAAGGCAAAAGTGGAGTCGCAGAAAGGAAGGCAGAAGAAAATAAGCAGAAGTATGTGGTAAGGATTCAAAGTAAAGAAGACAAAAATGGACAGGTATGAAGTGTGGGACAGTTTAATAGCTCCTTTGGGTGTAAAAGCACATGAAGTAAAAGCATTTATTCGTATAGGCAAGGAGACATTTTGTGACATATTTGAGATTTTTTTTCAATGGAAAATTTCTTGGAGAATATGACAAAGGAAGATTGTAACACGTGGGATCTTTATATTATAAAAGCATTTAACAGGGAGACAAGATTCATGTACAATTTCGAACAGAGGTAGAAACAGAGACTTTGAAAGGATATTTGAAAGCTTTACGTAAAGAAGTACTGGACAGTACAAAAATTTATGAAAAAGGGATTTATGAACTGGTGGCTGGGATTGTAATATTGTGTTAAAATAGAGAAAAAATGTGCATATATCAAGCAAGATAAATACAGATTAGAATAGGGCTGTTGTAAAATATTGGGTACAACCCAAAACATGCTTTTTTCTTGTGGAAAGGAAGGAGATTTGATAAGTAACCGTGACAAAAGAAAATGTTATGTGTGTGGACAAATGAGACATGATGCAAAAAAAATGTTAATTGAAATGTCATAAATACAACAAAAGTGGACATTTATGGATGGATTACAAAAATGAAAAGAAAAATAAGGAGAATAAAAAGAAAATGAACAAAGAGAAGAAATTTTAGAAGTAGTTGAAATATTAGATGAGAGAAAAATGATAGAGGACGTAGAAGGTTCTGAAATAAGTGATGAAAACATAAACTGGGAGGTAATAAAAGGAGAAAAAGTAATTCTATTGGCAAAAGAGTAAAAGACAGAAAAAGAAAATTTAAAGTGATAAGTACAAAAGAGAAAGGAAATGGATGAAAAAGAATATATATATACAGCTAAAGACTGGAACTTGTTTTAATAATTAAGGTGTTGACTCACAGACACAAAGTACAGTGCTTAATTCCCACCTTTGGGAAGGAAATTTGTTAGGCTTAAATGTCCAATTAAGAAAGCTAGCCTAGTAATTTTCTATGAACTTCTGAAATCAATAATATGAATATAAGGAAAAGGGAAAATTTAAATTTTAGAGTGCTTTCTGTAAATGTAAATAGTATTAAGAATAACAGGAATTTTGGAGTAGTGTATAAATATGATGTAGATGTAATTATATTTGAAGATGCACACGTTTTAACAAATGAACGATTGCAAACAAAGAAACTATGGGGAGGAGAGATAATCTGGAATTTGGGAAATGTGAGCTGTGGAATAGTCATATTCTGTAGAAATACAGTAAAGATATTGGATGTAACTCTAGCAGAAATGGGAAGATTAGCCATTGTAGTTTTAAAATGGAAAGAACAAGTATATAAAATTATAACATTATATGCTTATACTAATTGTAAAGAAAGGGAAAGTTTATCAGATTGTAGACTATGTAGTAATAAATATGAATATTATAATAACATGATACATCCGTGGTGGTGCAGCAGTAGCGTTGTTGCCTCACAGCAAGAGGTTCTCCCATTCGATTCTCCGCTGGAGTGCGGGGAGTGCCTTCTGTGTGGAGTCAGCATATCCTTCCCGCGGTTGGGTGGGCTTTTGAAAGACGTGTAAATGGGCGTGCCTTAGTTGAAGGTTGAATGTTGAGCAGGCACCTCGGCATTCGTCAGAATCTACTGCCAATCATTAGCAGACCGGAGTTCCACTGTGGCGACCCCTAACCGGGAAAAGCCAAAAGACAACAACAATAACATGATACTTTAATTTTGAATTGAGGCAAGCATAAAAAAAGGAATGATACAAGAAAAATGTTAGAAGTTATGATATGTGATAAGTCACGATATGTGATGAGTTAAAACGTTGGAACAAAAATTCATGGACTTAGAAAAAGGGGTATGTATAGAACTGAAACAGGTTTTTTTTATAGTTTAGGAAGGTTTAGTTACAGGAGAAAAGGAAGGTGGTTGAAACAGGATTTTCTGATCATCTTGCAATATGGCTAGAGATAAAGGAAACAAGGAGTGTATAAAAATAGGCAAATGAATAAAGATGATAAATGGGAAAGCATGGAATGAAGAAGGAAAGAGATTAATAGTAGTTATGGAAAGATCATATTACTATGAGAACATTTTATGAAAATTGGTCTGAATGGTGGATGATATTTAAGGAAAAAATATAATTTTTTTTTTACATTTGCAATCTGATGTGAGAAAAGTAGAGAAATCAAAATATAAAAACATATAAAGCATTGGAAGATTTAGAAAAATTTTTTGAAAGAAATCAAGAAAAAATACAAGAATTATAGGTTATAGGTTCATAGGCTGGTACTAGGCTAACTGCCTTTGCAGGCCATTTTAAGCCTAGCCACTTACCCCATGTGAGAATCAAACCCTGCACCTTCTGTTTGTAAGGCAAACACCTTAACCATTATGCCATCCTCCCACCAAACAGGTTTTTTTTATAGTTTAGGAAGGTTTAGTTACAGGAGAAAAGGAGGTAGTTGAAACAGGATTTTCTGATCATCTTGCAATATGGCTAGAGATAAAGGAAACAAGGAGTGTATAAAAATAGGCAAATGAATAAAGATGATAAATTGTTATATAAATATATTTTTTACAAGTAAAAAGAATAAGTACCAAGTTACTTAAGCAGATTAGTAAAAGAAGATGGTAGTACAATGAAAAAAATAAATGTAAAAGGAGAAGTATAACTCAGGAAAGATTATGAATAGTGTAGTACAATATGTACAAGAAGTGTATAAAGAAAAAGAGAAGGTACTGGAAAAAACATAGAAAGTTAACAGAAAGAGAATAAAAAGTTGGAGAAGGAGATTTCTTTAAATGAGCTAGATAAAGTATTAGGACAAGTAAATATAGATTCAGCTGCAGACCCAGATGGAATAGGGTATGAACTGTATAAAAAATTAAGGGACTGGCAAAAAAGTATTTTTTTAAAGATTATGAATAAATGGTTAAATGAAGGTTTTATGCATTAGGAATTATGTAGTGGAATACTTAAATTCATATAGAAGAAGGACGATAGAAAACTGCAGACTAATCGTATTGAATAATAATTATAAGATGTTTATGAAAATACAAAAGCAATTTAAAACTAAAGTGGAAAATGTTATAGAATAGTTTTAGTAGTATAAAGGGGAAGGGTTGTCAGGAATTATTAATGATTAAAAAATATTATTAATGATAGAGAAATTGTGGATGATATTATGAACAGAAAATCAAATATTGTGATAGGAGACCGTAATAAAGCATTTGACACAACTGGACATGAAATCTTATGGATCATAATGAAAGAATATAAGTCAAAAAGTTAGAAAATTATGTATGTCAGCATATAGTAAAAATACGTGTAAATGGCTGATTAAGCCAAGAGGTACATATGAAGAGTGGTGTAAGAGATGTCCAATGAGCTTGTATATTCTTTGCATTAGTTATGAATGTGATAGTATGTGAAATTACAAAATGAAGGCGGTGGGGTGTATAACAACTGAAGGGCTAAGAATTCCAGTTCTTTTAATATATACAAATTACATTATAATTGCAAAAAAAAATGGGTAAAAGAAGTAATAATTTGCGCAAAGGAGTGTCTGTAAATGATAGGGATGGCTTTAAATAAAGACAAAAGTAAAGGTTTATGTGATGTAGTGGAGATCGAGGGTATATATTTTACAGTGAATGACATTTCTGTGTTGGGTATAAAAATTGGGAGTAAAGGTGCAAGTAGAATTCACTGGGGAAAACAATAGAAGAAATTAAGCAAACGTCTTTTCTGGCGAACATATAAATTATCATTCAGAAAAGTCTTATTTGATAAATTCAGTACTGATGGGAAAATAGCATGTTTTACAAATGCATTTATGTTGCCAACAGTATTTGGAAAGGAATTATTGCAGTGGGTATCTTTTTATTTATATGGGTGGGGTTCTAGATAAAACCCAGTAAAAACAAAAGTTTTGTATGTAAATAAAGGAGGAGGAGTTTTACAGTGAATTTAAATCAGTGCTATATACTTCTTCATAAAATGTGTTCAAAGTGTTAAAGTGGATAAATTAAAAATATGGGAGATTAGTAGTAAAATTGTATAAATGCAGGAATTATATATTTTGGGGTATAGTGAAAGAGTGTGTAAATGTCAAAATAAAATGTTACTAACAAAAAAATATTTTTGTGGAAAGTGAAAATTGATATAAAAAAAAAGAAAAGTATGGCATAAGAATGCAGTGATAAAAATACAATATAAAACATTGGGAACATCTAAGAGATGAAAAAATGAAACCTGTAAAAATAAGAAGCAAATAGTGTAATCAGAAAGTAGAATGTCAAGGAAATATGCCATATAAGAAGAAAAGTGATAAAATACTTTTACATCGTCATGAAGAGGAAGCTAGGGAACATTGATCTTGAAAAAGTTATTGGGAAAACTATGAAAAGATTTTTGAAGATATAAAAGAAGTGGATAAAGTAAACATGGATATGATTAAATATTGGTACAATAATAGAAGTAAAATATGTTAATAGATAAGATATGTTATATATGTTATATGGAATGAAAGAATAAATAAAATTTTGTTTAATGGTAAATGGATTTTATCACAATATTCTATTTTCTAACTGGGATAAAAAATTAGTATGATTGTGCTAAGAGATTTGTTTTGTATGTGTATAGATGTGTGTCTGTGTGTATACGTGTGTGTGTGTGTCTGTGTGTGTGTGTATATATATATATATATGTGTATATATATATATGTGTATATATATATATATATATGTATATATATATATATATATATATATATATATATATATATATATATATTTTTTTTTTTTCCCCTTCATAAGATAAAAAGCTCAAAACTGAAAATCAAAATGTTTAAAACTCAAAATGTTGAAAGTGGAATTTGCCCTTTTTCTAGTGCTGTGCAATCTTGAAATTTAGTATATATAATTAGCAGGGGGTGTGGGTGCTGCAGCCCCGCTTCCACATGGGTGCAGGGAGGCTTGCCTGCTGCAAAAAATATTTTCGATGTCTTGAGTTTTAGATATTTTGATTTTCAGTCTTTTGAACTTTCAGTCTTGTTTGTGTGTGTGTGTGTGTGTGTGTGTGTGTGTGTGTGTGTGTGTGTGTGTATAATATATGAATCTACTTCATTTAAACGAGTTTTACTTACCCAAGCTGAATCCACCAAAGTTCCATTTCAATGAATGGATACCCAAATTCCTTTCCCTGTGAAAGGAATCACTTGGCCACCATAGTAAACAACCGAAATGGAGGAAAAGTTAGCCCACCAAAGTGGGGGGCTTTGTCCCCCACATACCTCCCCTACTTAAATATGCCAACTCCAAAATCCCACTACATGGACGAGGGGGCACAGTTCACCATGGTGGCCAAGTGGTTCCTTTCACAGGGAAAGAATTCAGCAGTCCATTCATTTGTTGAAATGGAGCTTCAGTGTATTCAGCTTGGGTAAGTAAAATTTGTTTAACCGTATTTTCGTTTAAACAAAGTAGACCCATATATATATATGCGTGTGTGTGTGTGTGTGTGTGTGTCTTTGTACACTTGTAAATATTTATAAATATGTAAATACGTTGGAAATAAGTTAGTTTTATATATAAATAAAGGACCCCTACACTTTTTGATAAATACTGTGAGATCTTTTACATCCACCTGAACTACCATCAACTTTGGCAGATTGGACCTCTGTTTATTGTCTCATCCAAAAGATGGCACACTCAGGAGTGCAGAAACCCCTTATGCTACACTGTAGTGTCAGTATTAGAAAACAAATCCAAATTCTGAATGACTTTTTTCCCTCTTTAGTTGAGCTTTACCTTCATTTTATTCTGCTTATCTGTAGGAATTATTTTTATAGTGCTTGTCAATTGCTAGGTAGACCATTTTACCTTCAGTTTAAAGTGATCATCATTCCGTATATGTTGTTCTTTAATTAGAATTGTTTTTCTTGTATGTTAAGTCTAGTTTTGTTATGAAAATTCTTTAATTTTTTTCCAGTTTTTCTTCAAGTTGAGCAAGTGCATTGTTATTTTCATTTCATTATGACACATTTTCTGTTTTTTTACTACAGATTCTGTGCACATGGACCTAGGCACACAGATGTGCTTATGAACATGATACAACATGAAGTGGAAAAATGTGAACATATGGGTGGGTTTTTCACCCTGATGAGCATGGCGGGTGGTACAGGATCAGGATTAGGAACATATATAACACAGTGTCTACGTGATGCCTATCCAAAATCTTTCTTTCTTAACGAAGTGATTTGGCCTTATGGTACTGGTGAGGTAAGGATGGAACTCATTTTATTCTTTTAGTCCTGGCAAGAAATCATAATCTTAAAGAAAAGCTCTATGTCTTAATGACATACTGCTAATCAAAACTAGTTAATACTCCTTAGTTAAGCTAGAACATAGTGATAACATGTTTCAAAGACACTTCTAGTTTTGAAAACTATATCTTTTGTTAGTAGGAGCAGTGTGAAAGACATTAGTAGATGGCATATTATGTGATACATTCTTTATACCAGCAATATAAAGAATTTACTGCTGTGTAGTGTTATTGCTGAGTATCTGTCCAATTAGTCCCCTGTAGCATTACTCTTGTTGCTGTCAAATGTTGAATAGTTGATTAATATAGATAAACAAAGAAATATGACTTTGAATACTGTGTAGGTTATGCATCACTAGACTGCCTACTGGGATTATGATTTTGTCATAGCAGAGAGGTTTGTGTGGCCCTTTAGTCTTTAGGGCTGTGTTTGGAACTTTTATTGTGGAAGGGATACCCTTGACAAACTGGTGCAAAAAAAGGTGTCAGACTCTCAGTGATAGAGAAAGTTGACTTCCATAGTGGTTTATTTAAAGAATAAATTGACCTCCATGTGGTTTATTTAAGGAACAAGTGCACTTTGTCCAGAACAAGGGTACTGGTTCCCAGCCCTAGAGCCAGGCCTATGAGTGATATTCTTTAGCGAGTGCCTGATGACCATGTGACCCACATAGCCCAGTTGGGTTCAGTTCAGGAAAACCCTATGGAGCTTGGGTATGGTGGGCTCAAAAACTACAAGGCTGAGGTTGAACATCAGGTACAAGACCACTGAAGGGACAAGCAGGAACAAGACAATTAGAACAGATTAGTCCCAAACAATGGAAACTTGCTTTTGGGATGTAGGATACCACTTTACACCTGAAGAAGGAACCAGAGCTTGTTTGGGAGGTGTAAAAATGACCAACTTGATAACATGATATAGTTGACGTTACTTCTGCATACCATGTTTATTCTGGACCCAGAGTTACTGCTTGTCAGTGTTCTGAGCCCCAAGATGAGTGAGGGGATGCTCACAAATCATGTGGCCAGTAGCTATGGTGCTGGAGTTTATGTAAGTAGGCAAGATGTTTGTCTTGATGCACTTGTGTTACAGAAGGGAAAAATGTTTGTGCATATGAACTTAATATCTATTTGTTATATTTAGATTTTACAGAGGCCATTGGTGCAGTGTTTGATGGGGTACTACCTACTTACTTTTTGTACTGCTGGGAAGACATCTGTTCTCATATGGGGAGAGATTGTGATACTTGGAGGGGCATGAATGGAAGACCCAACCTGCCTTATCGAAACCTGCGTATTGCATTGTATTGTTATTGGACTTCTCTGTGCTAGTCATAAATCATCCATAATGAAACTATGATGTTCTTCGTGTTTCACTGTTGCAGTCATTACATTTAGGGTAATCTGTTAACCGGTTGCCCTCAGTCGGCCTGAATTCCAAAGTCTTGGGTCCTGCATCGGTTGCTGTCTCCTCTTCCATGACGTCAGCTCGTCAGGGGTATAAAACATGCAGCCAACGCCATTTTCTTTAGTCTTTCTTGCCGCGCGGTGCCTGAGCAGAAGCATTTCGCAAGTGCCGGTTGGCCAACTACTGAAATATTCAAGTTTGAGTTTCAGAACCGAAGTCTTCACTAAAGCTAAGTACCCCGTTGGAGAAACTTTTTTCTTGCTTTTTACCGATGTCAGAAAAAATTAATAATTTTATTACTTGTGGGAAGCAAATACCTCATAAGGATTTCCATTTATACTGTATTCCTTGCCTAGGCCCTGATCACAACATGCCTGGCTGTTTGTTTTGTGCTAGATTTAACCAATTCACTATTAAGCGTCAGTATATTTTTGCATCAAAGTATTTTGGAAACAGATTTAACTACCCAGAAATGTCATAGGATAGCAATCCGACTACTGGAGTACATAAAAAACACAAAGAAAAGGACAGAGAAAGGCAGTCGAGATCCAAAACCGACAACTAAGCTTCTCCTAAGCCAGTCGCCAGTTCGCCAGTACTCTACTCAGTAAGGTGCTTTCGCAGCCCCTGATACCCACTACCTTCAAGTCGCAGGCCTCTACCTACAGCCATGTGGAGTCCGGCATGCTGCAAGATACTCAAGGTATTGGACCGATGGATGTATCTCCCTCGGATGGGTCCGGAGCCACTGAGCAGGCATTGGCTTCTGAGGGTGTATTCAGACCTCAACATTTGTATATCAAACCGACGACAGCTGCAAAACCAAAGACAAAAGCAACTTCTAAAACTAAAAAAATGATGCATGAGCCACGTGCACAGGCCTCTATACCTAAAAAACAGATGAACAAAATGGCTGAAGACCTTATTACCTTGATCAGGGGTACCCATCCCCATCCTGATAAGAGGCCTAGGCAAGACACTGATTATGAATCTTCAGATCAGGTTTCTATTTCTTCTGATTAGGAATTATCTATACCTCCCTATGAGGGTTCTGATGCTGAGGAGTCTATTCCATCTGCATCTCCTCCTGAGGATTATTAATTTGGAGAAACCTTGCATACTTTGAGGGAGCATTTTCACTGGGAGAGTCAAGACTTCTCAGAATCAAAAAAGAGGCTCAGGGATTTTTTTCTTCTCCCTCAGCACAAGCCTTTAGCTATTCCCCCTGTGTTAGATATTGTGGATGATGTGTTTTCGGAGTCCAGCTTGACCCCTGACTCCTTACCTCCGGCTCCCAGTGAGCCTGACCGATATTACAGGGTCCCTGACTCACACAAATTTTTATTTAGAAACACTGCTGCTGATCCTGAAACTATTTCACAGGGTCCCAAGGGAGTTAAGGCCTCAACAGCAAAAAATCCTACCCCCTCTGACAGAGATTCAAGGGCACTGGACAGATTGGGAAAAAAGGTTTATACATCTGCAACCTTGGCAATCAGGGCCTTAAACCGTCAATTTCATATGTTTAAGTACCAACAACATGTTATGGGATTGCTGAAACAGAAAATGATGTTGATTTCAGAATGTGCACTAAATAAGGAATTGCAGGAATTATTGCATGCAGCAGAACAAGTTGGAAAGCATACTTTGCACTGTGGTTTTGATTCCTTAGAGGCCTCCTGCAGGGCCACAGTTACTGGATCTGTGATCAGGAGGCATGCCTGGTTAAAGGAACAAAATTTACCCGATCATGTTAAAGCTAAATTGCTAGACACACCTTTACAGTATGATTCTCTGTTTGGTATTAAGGCAGAAGAGGTTTTAAAGAAAATGGAAGACAAAGCTAAGTCTATTCAAACTGTTAAAGACTTCTTGCAAGTGCAGCCACCAAGATTCAGTAGACACTGGCCTACAAAATACTGGTCCTTTCCTGTGTCAGACAAAGCTCAAAGGGGCAAATCCAGTTGCCCTAAGGGTTCCAGATACCAGACGCAAGATTCATACAGGTCAAAGCAGTGGGGCCCTTCCACCTCCAAATCTGGAGGAGATAAAGCGCAAACCTCCAGAAAGCAATCCCAATGACTTCCCTCTGCCTACACCAAGCACTTATCTCTTGGCAGCACCCTTAGGGGGAAAATTAGCACTTGTTGCTCAAAATTGGCAGTTAATAACCCAGAACAAGTGGGGTACTAAACATCGTATCACAGGGATACAGATTCAATTTCCACATTTTGCCAATGGCAAATGGTTGGCCAGATCTGCCAAAAAATCAATGGGCAGAGGCACAGAAACAGGTTACGTCCCTCATGGATATGGTTGCCATTCAGACAGTACCAGAACAGGAAAAAGGACAAGGTTTTTACTCAAGACTGTTCTTGGTACCCAGAAAGGACAAGACCTGGTGGGCCAATAATGGATTTATCAATTTTGAACACATACCTGGACATTCCAAAATTCAAAATGCTGACTTTGCAGCAGCTTCTGCCCATGTTGGGCAAGAATGCTTGGCTAGTGACTTTAGACCTAAAAGAGGCATACCTGCATGTCCTAATAAGACAATCGTGCAGAAGATATCTCGGATTTAAGGCTGGCTTAATGCATTACCAATTCTCTGCACTGCCCTTTGGCTTATCTACTGTGCCCAGGGTCTTTACAAAGTGCCTGGCACCAGTAATTGCATTTTGCAGACAAGTATACAAATATATCCTTACTTGGACGACTGTCTCATTCAAGCAGAGGACAAAGGACACTCTTCTTCGACACCTGGCGTTTGTGAAACAGCTCCTAACATGCCTGGGGTACACAATAAATGAAAAGAAATCACAACTTGGTACCCTCTCAAAAGATAACATTCCTGGGTGCAAGTTTGATTACAACTGCCCAGATGGCTTACCTCACGCCAGACAAGCAAAGGCAACTGACTACTTACTTCAAACTGATGGCAACAAAAAAACAGTCTTCTACAAGACAAATTCTGCAGGCTCTGGGCTTCATGGCATCCTGCATCCTACTGATTCCATATGCAAGACTGCATATGAGGAAACTTCAGTGGTATCTAAAAGGTTTATGGAGTCAACATTATCAATCTGGAAACAATGATTCCTCTCATTCCCTGCCTGCAACAGGAGTTTCTATGGTGGGCAAAGGCACGTCACCAAAACATGGGACGGCCATTCACTCTAGCCCCTGCCAGCCAAACCATAACAACAGACTCATCAGATTATGCCTGGGGGGCCCACATGGCAGGAAGATGCATTCAGGGCATATGGACACCAAAAAAATGCATCTACATATCAACCAGAAAGAGATGCTATAGCTGTTCAAAATGCCCTAACAGCCTTTAAGGACTTGCTTCATCCAGGACAACTACTGATAAAGACTGACAACACCACAGTCCTGTGGTATATAAACAAGCAAGGGGGCACACACTCGTACCCCCTTTGCAGATTAGCCATGGCACTGTGGGACACAGCTTTGACCTACCAGATACATTTATTTTAATTTTATTTATTTTATTTTACATTTGTTAACCGGGGGTGTCTGAGCCGAAAAGACCCTTTTTCAGCAGAGGCCCGGGGAGAAAAGCTCCACAAAGAAAAATTGCAGACAAATTTAGTTATTTAGACATCATCAGTATACACACAAATTACAAGAGACATGTTTTTACAGTGGTATGCAGCACATAAACAGTTACAGTGGAGAGAACAAACAAAAAAATATTAATTTTAAAAATAAAGGTAATTAATAGATTTGTGGTGTACAGCTGAAATTTGGAACATAGGTAGAATACATACATAGTACACAGGTACAGTACATACATTGTAGATTAGCCAGTGTTTGTGAGAATAGTTTTCAATCTTAATCAAGTACTCTAGGTTTAGTATGTGTACCTTATCCGCTTTCACTAGCCTGGGGAGCAATCATGGCATTGCCAACTTTGCTTGAGATGTTGCCTGATGACATCTTTAAAGGAGGCTTTGGAATATGTGTTTTGAATGCTAGTAGGGACAGAGTTCCATTTTTTAGCCACTGAACTACTGTATAGTGCATTTCCAAAGCTGTTGTAGCTGTTGGTGACTTCTAGTAGTAGTTTGCTTGATGATCTAAGGGGCCTTTTGGCTGAGTGATGTTGTACTAGGTGTTTGAGGGCAGGACACTTATTGGGTAGGTAATAGATAGAATGACAGAGGTAGAGCTGATTGTAGGTTAGGAGGTTGGGCAGTTCAAGCCAGTGGAGCTGTCTCAAAGCAGTACAGTGATGAGTTTTATATGAGCAATTTGCAGCAAAGCGGGCAATTCTGTTACAGCAGGCTTCCATTTTGCTTAGTTCAGTTTTGTTGAGATTAGTTAGAATGGGAGATGCATAGAGTAGGGTGGATAGAAGTTGGGAATGAGCAATGGGTGCTGTTGGTAAGAATTGGTTTGATACGGTAGAGTGACCCCAGTTTGGCATGTACTTTTTTAATAGTTAAGTTGAGATGACTATCAAATTTTAGGTGGGAGTCTATGGTTATTCCCAATAGCTTAGCCTGTGCCACTGGAGCATTTGGAGTAGCATTTGTGGAGTAGATAGTGAATTGACTGTTAGTGTTTTTGTTAGAACTGGTTATAATCATAAGCTGAGTTTTCTTTGGATTGAGGATAAGTTGGGCTTTAGTAAGGTAGTTTTCAACGTCGGAGAATGCTAGTTGAGTTGTTTGCAGGAGGGTGAGAATGTTTTGTGCAGCACAGATTTAGGTAGTGTCATCTGCATACTGAATTATAGAAGCATGCTGGGTGGAGGTATGGAGGTAATTTGTGAAGACTGTGAATAGTAGTGGTCCTAAGATAGAACCCTATGGACTCCTATAGTTATGGGCAGCTGAGGAGAGAGAGAGAGAATTTTCCCATTTCACAGCTTGGTACCTGTCAGTTAAGTAGCTTTGGAACCAGGTAAGAGTGGAATTTGATAGATGATATTGGTTTAGTTTGTTTAGCAGGATTTGGTTTGAGACTGTGTCAAATGCTTTGGACATATCCAAAAAAAAAGAGTTGACACACTTATAGGCCTTCATTTTTGAGATGGTTTACTGTGTCTGTGAAGCAGAGGAGGGCTGTAGTGGTATTATGGGCAGGTCTGAAACCATGCTGAGTAGGTGGCAGGATGTTGCTGTCTAGGAAATAGTTTAGCATCTGGGTATGGATGCATTTTTCTAGGATTTTGGCCGGGAGGAGAGTAAAGCAAATGGGTCTGTAGTTATTAAGTTCAGTGGAGTTCCCGCCTTTATGTATGGGTGTAGCATAGGATATTTTCCAGAGTTTGGGCACATAGTTTTCAACAAATGATCTGTTTATGAGAGTGGAGACTGGGATAGCAATAGCATCTGCTGCGAGTTTCAAGAAATAGCTGGGGAGTAGGTCAGCTGCTATTGATGAGTTTTTTTAGTTTGGAGAGCATGCTTTTGATTGAAGTGGTGGAAACTGTTTTGAGGGTAAAGCTTGTATTAGTGTTATTTGTGTTGGGGGGATAGTGAGGAAGGAACTGCCCTGTGATACTAAGGATAGAAATGAGTTTACAAAGTGGGAGTTGAATTGTGTTTTGATGGGAACTTTAGTGTCAAGGGTGGTTGGTTTGGGGGTAGCCTTTTGGGTGGATTTCAGTAGCTGGTTTACATTTTTCCAAAATTTTTGCGGGTTGTGTTGGTATTTAGTTTGTAATGTTGTAAAGTAGGATTTTTTGTCCAGCCTAATGCATTTGTTTGCACGGTTGCGCAGTTCTTGGTACTTAGGCTTTGTGTTTCTTTGTTTTTTTTATAGTAAAGCCAGGCAGTGTCTCTGGACTTGAGGATTTGTTAGGTTTCTTTACTGAGCCAGGGGTTTGTAGAGGTTCTAACCTTGATTTTGCGCAATGGAGCGACAGTGTCTAGGTGTTGTAGAAATGTTTTTTTGAAATATGCTACAGCCTGGTCAAGTGGGAGGGTTTTTAGGGGGGTCCAGTCACAGTTACAGAGTAAAGTGCTGAGGACCTCAGGAGAGAATTTTTTTGTGTTTCTAGTGGATATATAGTTAGTGGTTTTGCATATACTTGTTCTACTACGTATAAAGTATATTATGTTATGGTCACTTAAGGTGTCTGGGAGACTGCCTCTGTGAGGGTACAATGTGGGGTTGTTAGGGCCCAGTCAAGGCTGGATTCCATTTTAGATTTTTTATCACATCTAGTTGGAATTTGGACTAGCTGCTGGTAGCCATGGAGATTTATTAGACTACTTGGTGGTTCTGATATACAGGTGAACCAATCTAGGTTGTTGAAGTCCCCCAGAATAAGGGTTTCTTGTGAGTATGTGGAAGAACACCAGGATAAGAAGTCTTCAAGGCTAGCAGGTGTATTACTAGGTGGAATATAGATCACAATTTTAGTGATGACCTTTTTAGGGTGAAGTTGAAGTTGTGAGATAAGTATGTCCCAATTATTGGGGGAGCAGTAGGAGTTTGGTAATTGACTGACAGTTAGGTTGGACTTGTGCAGTAGGGCAGATGTCCTTCAAGGATGCATCTGCAGTCCTTACAAATGGGTTGTCCTGTCGTCAGGCAGCCCTTCGTTCGGCCGGATTCCAAAGTCTGGGTCTGGCCTCGGCTGGTGTTGCACTTCACCCGACGTCATAGCTGCAGTTCTTCGGGTATAAAGGCATCAGCCGACGCCATTTTCCTCAGTCTTTCTTGCCGCGTGGCGCCCGAAGCAGAAGCTGTTCGCAAGTGCCGGTCGGTCAGATCCAGAGATTACTACTACCGAATGCCACTTCGAAGACTTCTAAAAAGCTTAGTACCCCGTTGGGGACTCTTTCTTGCCTCAGCCGATGTCAGAAAAAGTTAATAACTGTTTAACTTGTGGGAAACAAATACCTCATAAAGATTTCCACTCTTACTGCTTACCTTGTTTAGGCCCAGACCACGACGTAGCAGCTTGTTTAGCCTGTGCTTCTTTCAACCGACGGACGCTTAGACGTCGGTCGGAGTTTGCTGAACAGTTTTTCGGCTCAGATTTTGCGTACATAATGCCGTCGGATCCTCCGACTTCACAAGTTGTTAAGAAACGCAAAGAAAAGGACCGACACTGGCGGTCCGCAGTTTCGGCCGAAACCGCGGTTAAGCAAACCACGAGTGTCTCTGCTTCGGCCGAAACCGAGCAAACGGTTCTAACTTCAGCCGAATCCATGACTACTACTGAGGCCCCTTCTAACCTGGTTGAGTCGGCCTCTGAAATTCTACCTGCTACTGTGGTTTCACAAGAATTATCGGACACCATCCCTTTGGATGTTTCAACCCCTGCACGTGGTGCTGCTAGGCCGCCTGCAGCCATGTCCATAAAGGCCTTTGCCAGGGCTAAAGCAGCCAAAACTTCTAAGTCTGTGCCTGTTAAGCCCCCCTCTCACAGGCCCAGCTCCAGTTCCCCAATGCTTACTCTGGCAGAGGATCTCATCTCTTTAATAAGGGGATCCCAACCTCATCCAGACAGGGCCTCTCAACCTCCTCCAGAAAAGAGACCTAGAGCAGAGCCCCTGAGCCAGTGTCCTCAGATGATTCTTCTGATGATTCAGACATTACAGACCATCCAGAGGCTCCTTTTTCTACTTATGAAGACTCCGATGCTGAGGAATCGATTCCTTCTGCCTCTCCACCAGAGGAATTTTCCTTTGGGGAAACCTTACATGCCATGAGAGAGCAATTTCAATGGCAGGGGCAAGATTTCTCAGACTCAAGGAAAAGGCTTAGGACTTTTTTGCATTTACCACAACATAGGCCTTTAGCTATACCTCCAGTTCTTCCTGTTGTAGATGATGCATTTAATGATGCTTGCACTGCTCCTGACACTTTGCCTCCAGCCCCTGCTAAGCCCAATAGGTTCTACAGGGTCCCGGACACACATCATCATTTATACAAGGCCCCTTTTGCAGATCCCGAGACTATCTCCCAGGGGCCTAAGGCAGTAGCTTCAACCTCAGTTAAAAACCCTCTCCCCTCTGAAAGGGAATCCAGGTCCCTAGAGAGATGGGGTAAAAAAGTATACACCTCTGCTACTCTCTTAGCTAGGGCATTGAACTGTCAGTTTCATATGATCCAATACCAGGAGTTTATGCTTGATCAGTTAACTAAGAAACTGTCCTCTGATGATTCTTTAGATAAGAAATATGTTCTAGAAATGGTGCATAACATTCAGCAGGTTAGTAACCATTCTTTAAAATGTGGCTATGATGCACTGGAGGCTTCCTTTAGATCAGCCATGACTGGCACAGTTATAAGAAGGCATGCATGGTTGAAAGAACAGGTCTTGCCGGATCATGTTAAAGCAAAACTATTAGATGCTCCTATGGATAAGGTCAGTTTATTTGGTTCTCCTGCTCAGCAGGTACTGAAGAAAATGGAAGAGAAGGCAAAATCTGTACAAACAGTGAAAGATTTCTTACAGGTTCAGCCTCCAAGGTTTAGCAGGAACTGGCCTTCCAAAAATTGGTCCTTTCCAGACTCCTCTAAAACACAGAGAGGCAGGAATAGGCGTCGAGAGGCAGAAATCAATCCAGAGGAGGTGCCTACAGGGACGCCAGTGGCAAGGTAACAACCAGCGAGGCACAGACACAACTACTACCACTGCAACAGGACAATCACAGTGACTTGGCTCTGGCACCGCCTACCAGGGAACAAATTGCAGCACCCTTAGGCGGAAAGTTAGCCTTATTTTCAAAAAACTGGCACTACATCACAAGAGACAAGTGGATTTTACAAACTATAGACCAAGGCTACAGGTTTCATTTCCATACTTTACCAGGAAAAGAGGAATGCCAAACCTACCACCAAATCAAAAGACAGAAGCTCTAAAACAAATAGCTCAATTAGCAAAGATGAGAGCTGTGGAAAGGGTACCATCTATGGAACAAGGAAAGGATTTTACTCCAGACTCTTCCTGGTACCAAGAAAAGAGAAAAATTGGAGGCCTATTCTCGACCTGTCCGCTTTAAACACATTCATCATTGTTCCAAAATTCAAAATGCTGACCCTACAGCAACTTCTTCCCATGCTGGGCAAGGAGTATTGGCTGGTGACTCTAGATCTCAAGGAGGCATACCTGCACGTCCCCATACGACCAAATTGCAGAAGATACCTCAGATTTCTTGCAGGATCAGAGCATTATCAATTCTCAGCATTGCCCTTTGGCTTATCTACTGCCCAGAGTGTTCACGAAATGCCTGGCATCAGTAATTGCTCACTGCAGGCTTCAGGAATCCAAATATATCCATACCTGGACGACTGCCTGATACAAGCGGACAACAAAACAAGCTAACAGAAGACTTACAAAGAGTCATTTGCTTACTGCAAGCCCTGGGATATACAGTCAATATAAAAAATCAAGACTGATACCATCCCAAAGAATAACCTTCTTAGGTGCAGAATTGGACACAGTAAAACAGATGGCATTCCTAACTGCAGAAAAACAAGAACAACTTCCTCTCTACTTCTTGGCATTAACAAAGCAGAACAAACTAACAGCAAGGAAAGTACTGCAGGCCTTGGGCTTCATGGCATCCTGCATAATCCTGGTCCCTCATGCCAGACTGCATATGAGAAAGCTACAGTGGTACCTGAAGAATTTATGGTCTCAACACAGGCACAGCCTAGAAACCGAAATACCACTAATCCCATGCCTGAAACAAGAGTTCCTATGGTGGGCTCAGGCATGCCAGTCAAACCCAGGTTTGCCCTTCCACAGCATTCAACCAAGCCAAACCATCACAACGGACGCCTCAGACCTCGGTTGGGGGGCCCACATGCTGGACAAGTGCATACAAGGCTTATGGACTCCAGATCAGCTGCACTTGCACATAAATCAAAAGGAAATGCTGGCAGTAAAACTAGCAATCCAGAATTTCAGACCATTCCTCCAAGAAGGGCAGTTGATGATAAGGACAGACAACACCACAGTCATGTGGTACATCAACAAACAGGGAGGCACCCATTCATACCCTCTATGCCGGATGGCACTGGACCTATGGAATATGGCTCTGAGCTACAACATTCAGCTACAAGCAATTTTTGTACCTGGAAAAGAAAACATCCTAGCAGACATATTAAGCAGAACTACCTCGGATGCTCACGAATGGATGCTACACCCGGACATCTTCAAGGTCATCACAAGGAAATGGGGACTGCCACAAATAGACCTATTCACATCCCCACTCAATCACCAGCTCAAGAAATTCTGCACAAGGACGTACCACCCACTTGCATGGAAGGTGGACTCTCTATCCTTCAGTTGGAAAGGCCTGACAGCATATGCATTCCCACCTCTTCCTTTGATGCACAAGGTGCTATTGAAAATCAGAGAGGAACGTCCAAGGATCATTCTGATAGCTCCAGACTGGCCAAGACAACATTGGTACCCATTACTGAGGAGCATGTCTCGGGGGCAAATGTGGACAACTACCCCTGATTCCTTTGCTGTTAACTCAGAGCGGCTACAACACCCTGCATCCAAACCTGAAAACTCTGCAGCTGACTGCCTGGAACATTACATAAGAGCAACTAACCCAGATTTATCCCAAAGGGTTAAAGACATTATCCTTGAGGCCCGCAGACCTTCAACGAGAAGGAACTATGCAGGAAAATGGAAAAGGTTTCTCATTTGGAGTACTGAAAGGGGAAAAGATGTGTCAAAGGTAGACATTGCCAACATCCTGGAGTATTTGGCAGAGCTTTTCCATACAGGCCTGTCCTATTCCTCCATCAAGATACATGCATCAGCTATTTCTGCAGAATACAGCTTGAACCTCCTGTCTTCTCATCCTCTACTCAGGCAGTTTCTGAGAGGAATTAAAATGTAAAACCTCCTAGGAAACCACCATTACCAGCATGGGACTTGAACTTTGTGCTAGAAAAGTTGACACTCCCTTTCGAACCAGCAGCAACAGCAGATCTTCAACACCTATCCTGGAAAACTGCTTTTCTGCTGGCAATTACCTCAGCAAGAAGGGTTTCTGAGCTACAGGCTTTAATGGCAGTACAACCCTTCCTAATCTTCCATCAAGATAGAGTGTCCATGAGAACAAATCCTACATTTATGCCTAAGGTGGTATCCAGAGTGTCTTTAAACCAGGCTATCCACCTACCTACCTTCTTCCCAATCCACAGAACAGGGGGGAAAGACTGCTGCATACTTTGGATGTACATAGACAGTTGCGCTACTACCTGGACAGAACCAAGAGCAATAGAAAAACTGACCAGCTTCTGGTAGCATATGCAACAGGAAGGGAAGGAAAAGCAATTTCAAAACAGACAATCTCCAAGTGGATAGGAAATTGCATCAGATTCTGTTACTCCTACCATGGAAAGCAAACTCCACAGAACATAAGGCCTCATTCTACAAGGGCTACAGCCACTACCACAGCTTTCTTACGAGGAGTGGCTACCAAGGACATTATAGAGGCTGCTACTTGGACCTCCGTGCATACATTTGCCAAGCATTATAACTTACCTTTATACTCTAGATCCAGAGCAGGGTTTGCCACTGCTGTTTTGCAAGGGATCCTAACTACACCATAATTTCTTCTTCCTCCTCCCCTAGTTTGGCTATGGTATTCTACCCATTTGTAAGGACTGCAGATGCATCCTTGAAGGACATAGTACAGTTTTGTACCTACCATAAATGTAGATGTCCGAACGGGAATGCATCTGCAGTCAGGATTACCCACCCTCCTTCCCCTCTGTGGTATTCCTAGGGTATTTGCCCATCTAATAGCTAGCTGGGGGGGATCTCTTATGGTGTATTTGTTTGTATATATGTACATACATGCTTATTTTTTGTGTTTGCCTTCTACTATTTGGAAACATTGGCATTTATCCAAAATTTAGCTATCCAAGAGGGCAACTGGCATCTGGGGCAAGAAACACTGAGGAAAATGGCGTCGGCTGATGCCTTTATACCCGAAGAACTGCAGCTATGACGTTGGGTGAAGTGCGATACCAGCCGAGGCCAGACCCAGACTTTGGAATCCGGCTGACCGAAGGGCTGCCTGACGACAGGACAACCCATTTGTAAGGACTGCAGATGCATTCCTGTTCGGACATCTACATTTATGGTAGGTACAAAACTGTACTTTCCACCCCCTTTACAAAGTGGTCTGTCTTGTCTAATGATATTGTAGCCGGTAGGGAGAACTTCTGAGTTAGCTATGTTTTTATTTAGCCAGGTTTCTGTTAAAGCAACTATGTCTGGGGAGTAGTGTGCTATTGTGGCCTCGAGTTCAGGTATTTTATTTTTGATACTTCTAATATTAATATTTAGCATTAAAAGATGGTTGGTTTTCCTGCTGTTGTTGATTTGCCCAGGGATGAAGAAAGTGGGGGTGTTATGTTCTGACATTTGTGTTGGAGCAGTTTATGTTGGACAGGATGGATTTGGGCCTGGGTTGGGGTGGATATCCCCACTTATGGTGACCCTGGAGTTAAAATGGTTGTACATTTTCAAGCTCAATTCCTGTCAGGAAAACAAAAAACACTGGCAGACGATTTAAGCAGAAACCTTATGGATCCTCACGAGTGGAAACTAAATCCACAAGTCTTCAGCATAACAGAGAAATGGGGGAGCCCAGACATAGATCTGTTTGCCTCTCCTCAAAATTATCAGTTGAAAAGATTCTGCACAAGGACTTATCACAGACAAGCATGGAAAGTGGACGCCCTATCATTCAGTTGGAAAAACCTATCAATTTATGCCTTTCCTCCCCACGGTCCTCCTAAAAGTCAGACAAGAGAAACCAGAGATGATACTAATTGCCCCGGACTGGCCCCGCCAGTACTGGTACCCAATCCTAAGGAACTTGTCTCAATACCCAGCTTGGACTTTGCCTCAAAGACCAGAACTACTGTCCCAGCAAAACAATCAGATCCTGCATAATCAACTACAGACACTGAACCTGGCAGCATGGCTGATCATGTACTCATACAAACAGCACCTCTCAGTAAAGCTGTGATGGATGTCATTTTGGAAGCCAGAAGGCCTAGTACTAGAAAATCGTATGCTGACAAATGGAAGAGATTCTGTGCTTGGAATCAAGCACAAGGAACTGATACAGCAGAACCAAATATTCCTCAGATATTGCAATACTTAACTGAGATGCTTGACAAAGGCCCATCTTTCTGATTAATTAAAATCCATGCCTCTGCCATTTCGGCTCATTACAATACAGAGCCACCAATTTTTTCTCATCCTTTACTAAAGCAGTATCTTAAAGGAGCCAAAAATTTAAGGCCTCCTAGAAGATCACCATCGCCTGCATGGGACCTCAGTTATGTATTGGAAAAGCTCACCCTGCCTCCATTTGAACCAGCTGCTACCGCTGATATAAAGTTCTTATCATGGAAAACAGCTCTGCTACTAGCAATTACTTCAGCAAGAAGAGTTTCAGAGCTACAGGCCCTCATAGCTGTAGAGCCATTTATCATATTTTTCCCAGACAGGGTATCTCTGAGGACAAATCCTACTTTTATGCCTAAGGTGGTTTCCAGTGTGGCTCTTAACCAAACAATTCATCTGCCAACCTTTTATTCCAATCCGCAGAACAAGGGGGAGAGAATTCTGCATTCCTTGGACGTACACAGACAATTAAGATTCTACTCGAGCAGGACTAAAGCTCTAAGAAAAACTGAGCAATTACTAGTGGCATATGCTGCAGGATAAGAAGACAAGGCTATTTCAAAGCAGACAGTTTCAAAGTGGATAAGCCACTGCATCAGTTCCTGCTACTTACACCATGGTAAACCTGTGCCCAAGGGCATTAGGTCTCATTCCACCAGAGCTAATGCTGTTTAGCTCCAGCCTCCCAACCATAGCTTTGGGATTCTACCCAAATGTAATGACCAACAGTGAAACACGAAGAACATAGTACAGTTGTGTACACTTACCATAAATGTAGATGTTGAAGTGTATTCACTGTTGCAGTCCAGGTTACCCTCTCGCCATCCCCCTGTCATTCTGGAGTTTATCTTTCCTTCTCTATCTTCTACAACCTATGTGGTGTATTTGCTTGTAGATGAAGGTAAAGTTTATATTGATGCATATAATATATATATATATATATATATATATATATATATATATATATATATATATATATAGAGGTTCATAGGATATATATATAGGTTCATAGGTTCATACTAGGCTATCTGCCCTAGGGCATTTATAAGCCTAGCCAGAATGTGTTTGGCTTTCGCCACCCATTTTAAATTTATTTTGCTATGCCCTTTTTCGAGGTTAGTATACTGTGCCTCTGTCTAACAGTGACACAGAAGTGATACCCGGGGTAAACCTACGATCTCCCATCCGTTCATCAAGATTCCTCTTGGAGAATGAGGGACTCTGCCTAACCTGGACTGGGATTTTATTCCAGAGTGAAGGGAGCCACTGGGTTATGAATCTGTCCCTCCAGCATGTCCTATTTATTTCAGTGCTGAGGTTCAAGTCTCTCGAGCGCGTAGCTCGATGGGATTTGGATTTTCTGAGGTGCAGCATGTCCATTAATTCCGGGTTGGACATGGCTTTATACGTCAGGCACAGATCGCCTCTGAACAGGCGGTATGCCACTGAGTAGAGCTGGAGTTTCTTTAACCGGGCAGCATATGGCATCTGTTTGAGCCCTTTGATCCTCTTGGTGAGGTACTTTTGGGGTCTTTCCAGTTGCTGCAGGTGTCTGGTAAGGTACATCCCAAAAGGGGCATTGTACTCAATTATGGGCCTGATGAGGGATGAGTAAAGAGGCACGATGACCTCCCCTGATCTAGATGTGAATCCCTTCATGATTAGGTGGGCTATATAAAATGTTTTTCTAACCACTTTGGCTACGTGGTTGTCAAATGAGAGATTGCTATCAACTTGGGTCCCCAATTACTTCTTCTGTACTTAATGGATTACCACCTATGTGGTAATTTGTGGGCACTTTGTTTTTGCCAAAGGGGATGACTATACACTTTTTGGCATTTAGCTTGAGGCCATGGCTCTGGCACCAGTTGTCTGTTTCTATGAGGCCCTTTTAGAGGATGCTTGTGTCGGCTGGAGAGTCTATTATGGCGCCCAGTTTGCAGTCATCTGCGAACTTGGTCAGTCACAGTCCTTCCGTGTTGGCCTGTACCTCCGAGAAATATATACCGAACAAGAGAGTTCCCAGGACTGAGCCTTGTGGGACACCACTTGTAACTGGTTTGGAGTCTGACATGGCTCCAGCAATTCTGACCATGTGGGTTCTGTCCTTGAGCCAGTTTGCAATCCATCTAGTGACATGGGGGTTTATATTTAAGCTGGTGAGCTTATCTATACTGCCCGAGTGGGGTATTGTATCGAAGGCTTTTGTGAGGTCCAGGTAGGGTGTGTGGACCACCTTCCCCTCTTCAATGGCCTTGGTGACTGTTTCAAAGAAATCAACCAGGTTGAAGAGGCAGGATCTGCCCTTAACAAAGCCGAACTGGGTAGGATACAGTGTCTGTAGGTCCCCAATATCTTTATTTATGAGGTCCATGATGATCCTTTCCATAACTTTGCAGACCAAGCTAGTCAGGCTTATGGGGCGATAGTTTCCAGGATCCGTTGAGGCACCACCTTTATGGAGAGGGACCACTGTTGCTGTACGCCACTCTTTGGGCACATATCCTGTAGTAAGGCTGAGATTGAACAGTAGTTTTATGTTTGGGTTTAGCTCTTGGAGTTCATGTACGACGCAGCCCGGGACACCGTCTGGTCCCATTGATGCTGTGTTTTTTTGCTTTGGAGAGGGCGGCTCTTACCTGAGCATCTGAGATGTCAGGGGGGCAGCACTCTGCTGGGATAGATATTTGCCCTTTTGGTGGGGAGAGGGGGGAGAAGTTTGCACTGAACCTGTCAGCTAGGATGTTGGCAATGTCTGTGGGTTCAGTGTATTTTTTGTCATTTTGGATTAATTCTGAGCATATCTGGGAATTACCACCCAGGTTCCTAACATAACTAAAGAAAGCCTTGTGATTATCCTTAGTGTCCTGTGCAATTTTTCTCTCGAAGCTGGCCTTAGACAATTTTATGAGTGCCCGTAGTTTTTTGCTAATACTGATCAGTGATGCCTTCCCTTTTTGGGATTTTGCTTTATCATTTAGTAGCTTCCTCCTTCTATTGTATAGTTTGTTTATGGCTGGGGTCCACCAGACAGGACGTGTATGTATATATATATATATATATATATATATATATATATATATATAGATATAGATATATAATTTTTTTTTTTTTTTTTTTTTTTTTCTGCTACCTTTTTGGGGGCACCTGACATCGGGGCAAGAAAAACGAAAGAAAATTGCGTTGGCTGCATGTTTTATACCCCCTGACGACTTGATCTCATGGAAGAGGAGACAGCAACCGACGAAGGACCCAAGACTTTGGAATTCAGGCCGACTGAGGGCAACCTGCCAGCAGATTACCCTAAATGTAATGACTGCAACAGTGAATACACTCGAACATCTACATTTATGGTAAGTGTTCACAACTGTACTTTGTACAGTGGCTGCTCATAAGTGCACTTTGTACCAGCGCATCTTGGACTAAAGGCTGATGATCAGCTTTATAGTTGCATCGTCAAACCTAAGGCTGTATGTTAATAATAAAATGAACTGACCACGGCTGATGGAAAAACAAATGACAATAAATGGATTTAATGAAAAAGTAAGTGCTTTCGCGATATAAAATAAATTGCTTCTTCAGATTCTACATTACAGAAAAAAAAAATCCTAATTTATACTTTGAAATAACCAATCAAAGAAACTTCTCAATAATGACTTCATCAATTAATTCTTTTAAAACAGCAATACCAAACTATGAAGACCATATGTGAATATACTTAGGTGTGTTGTTATTGTAAATACATATGTGCAATTCACTGTACAAAAATATTCAAATTTATGTAAAAAACATTTAAAAACATATTTACAATTATTGCCTTAATTAATGCTTTAGGGGTCTTCCTCTAAGGAAGGGTTTGAGTGATTACTGCACTGTTCAAACCTATCCGTTGATCTGCTTGCAGCAGTAGAATCCATTTTTGTTCCCTTTCTTCTACATTATTGCTGATATCTCCTCCATTTATTATTTTTCCATCAGCCGTGGTCAGTTCATTTTATTATTATTCTTTACATTTTGCTTTGAGCTGAAAACCGAGCGTTGACTCAGTCTAGGAACATTTTCTTTCTGTCTAAGGCTGTATGATGTTCTTCGTGTTTCACTGTTGCAGTCATTACAGTTGGGTAATCCTGCTGGGCAGGTTGCCTTCAGCCGGCCTGAATTCCAAAGTCCTGGGTCCTGCGTCGGCTGCTGTCACCCCTTCCCTGACGTCAGTTCGTCGGATATAAAAGAAGCGGCCGACCCCATTTTCTTTAGTCTTTCTTGCCGTGCGGTGCCCAAAGCAGAAGCAGTTCGCAAGTGCCGGTCGGCCGACTCCTGAGATTTTCGTGTTCGAGTTTCAGATCTAAAGTCTTCAATAAAGCTAAGTACCCCATTGGGGAAACTTTTTTCTTGTTCCAGACTGATGTCAGAAAAAATAAATAATTGTATTTCTTGTGGAAAGCAAATACCTCATAAGGACTTTCATTCTTACTGTATTCTTTGCCCTAGGCCCTGATCACAACGTTTCTGGTTGTCGGTTTTGTGCTAGATTTAACCAACGCACTACTAAGCATCAGTATGATTTTGCTTTAAACTATTTTGGATGCCGGTGTAATTATCCAGAAATGTCGTGGGATAGCCATCCAACTACCGGAGTTCACAAAAAACGCAAAGAAAAGGAGCGAGAGAGACAACCGAGGCCCAAAACTGACGACGAAGCTTCTCCTAAGCCAGTCGCCGGTTTGCCGGTTCTCAGTGAGATGCTTTCGCAGCCCCTGACGTCCGCTACTTTAGAGTCGCAGGCCGCTACCGACTCCCACGTGGAGTCGGCCATGCAGCTGGAAGCTCAAGGTATTGGAGCCTCGGATACTATTCCTTCAGATGGGTCCGGAGCCGCTGAGCAGACACCGGCTTCTGAGGGTGTATTCTGACCTAAACATCTTTGCATTAAACCGACTTCAGCTTCAAAGGCAAAGACTAAAACACCTTCCAAAGCAAAGAAACAAACTCAAGAGCCACGTGGACAGGCCTCTATGCCCAAAAAACAGATGTTCAAAATGGCCGAAAACTTGATTACCTTAATCAGGGGTTCCCATCCCCCTCCTCATAAGAGGCCTAGGCAAGACACTGATTATGAATCTTCAGATCAGGTTTCTATTTCTTCTGATTCCTCTTCTGATCAGGAATATCCCCCCCCATGAGGATTCTGATGCTGAACAAATCTATTCCTTCAGCTTCTCCTCCAGAGGACTATTCTTTTGGGGAAACCTTGCATACCATGAGGGAAGTATTTCCACTGGGAGAGCCAAGATTTTTCAGAATCTAAAAAGAGGCTCAGGGATTTCCTTTTACTACCTCAACACAGGCCAGTAGCCATTCCACCTGTGTTAGACAATGTAGATAATGTGTTTTCGGAGTCTAGTCTTACCCTTGACTCCTTACCTCCAGCTCCTGTTAAGCCTGACAGATATTACAGGGTTCCTGACTCTCATAAATTCCTTTTTAAAAACCCTGCTGCAGACCCAGAAACTGTTTCACAGGGTCCCAAAGAAGTTAAGGCTTCCGCTGCAAAAAACCCTACCCCCTCTGACAGAGATTCTAGGGCACTGGATAGATGGGGAGAAAAGGTTTACACATCTGCTACCTTGGCTATAAGGGCCTTAAACTGTCAGTTTCATATGCTCAAATATCAGCAACATGTTATGGCATTGCTTAAACAGAAAATGTTGTTAAACTCTGAATGTGCTGAAAACAAGGAAATGCAGGATTTATTGCATGCAGCTGAACAAGTTGGAAAGCATACTTTGCAATGTGGTTTTGATTCTTTGGAGGCCTCCTGCAGGGCCGCAGCAGTTACAGGTTCTGTAATTAGGAGGCATGCTTGGATAAAGGAACAAAATCTGCCTGACCATGTCAAAGTTAAATTATTAGATGCACCTTTTACAGCATGATACTTTGTTTGGTGTTAAGGCAGAAGAGGTGTTAAAGAAAATGGAGGACAAAGCTAAATCTATGCAAACTGTCAAAGATTTTTTACAAGTACAGCCACATAGGTTTAGTAGACACTGGCCTACAAAGAATTGGTCCTTTCCTGTGTCAGACAGACCTCAAAGGGGCAGATCCAGATGCCATAGAGGCAGATCCCAGGTGCAAGGCTCATACAGGTCAAAGCAATGGGGTGCTTCTACCTCCAAAGTTGGAGAAGACAAATCGCAACCATACAGGAAACAGTCACAATGACTTCCCCCTGCCTGCACCAAGCACTTATCTCCTGGCAGCACACTTAGTGGGAAAATTAGCACTTTTTTCTCAAAATTGGCACATTATAACCCAAGACAAGTGGGTTCTAAATATCGTGTTGCAAGGCTACAAGTTTCATTTCCATACCCTGCCAAAGGCAAACGGCTGGCCAGATCTGCCAGAAAATCAATGGGCAGAGGCACAAAATCAAGTCTCATTCTTCATGGACATGGGGGCCATTCAGCAAGTACCAGAGCAAGAGCAGGGACAAGGATTTTACTCAAGAATATTCTTGGTACCCCGAAAGAACAAGGCCTGGAGACCAATACTGGACCTATCTATTCTGAACACATTCCTGGATATACCAAAATTCAAGATGTTGACTTTGCAGCAGCTTCTGCCCATGCTGGGCAAGAACGCTTGGCTTGTGACTCTAGACCTAAAAGAGGTATACCTGCATGTCCCAATCAGACAGTTATGCAGAAGATACCTCAGATTCAAGGCTGGCTCAATGCATCACCAGTTTTCTGCACTGCCCTTTGGCTTACATACTGCGCTCAGGGTCTTTACAAAGTGCCTGACACCAGTAATTGCATTCTGCAGACAAAGAGCAATACAAATATATCCTTACTTGGACGACTGTCTAATTCAAGCAGAGAACAAGGACATTCTTCTACAGCATCTAGGGTTTGCGAAAAGACTTCTAACATGCCTAGGGTACACGGTCAACGAAAAGAAATCAAAGCTAGTACCCTCTCAAGAGATAATATTTCTGGGTGCAAGCTTAAATGCAACTGCCCAGATGGCTTATCTCATGCCAGACAAACAAAGGCAACTGACTACCTATTTCAAAATGTTGGCAACAAAGGCCCAGTTATCTGCAAGAAAAAATCTGCAGGCTTTGGGCTTCATGGCATCCTGCATCCCACTAATTCCATATGCAAGACTGCATATGAGGAAACTTCAATGGTACCTAAAAAGTGTTTGGACTCAACATTGCCACAGCCTGAAAACAATTACTCTCATTCCCTGCCTGCAACAGGAGTTTCGATGGTGGGCAAAGGCTTGTCACCAAAACAAGGGACAGTCATTCACATTACCCCCAGCCAGGCAGACAGTAACAACGGATGCATCAGATTATGCCTGGGGGCCCACATGGCAGGAAGATGCATTCAGGGCACATGGTCCTCAAACCAAATGAATCTACATATCAATCAAAAAGAGATGCTAGCTGTTCAAAATGCCCTGACAGCCTTCAAGGGCCTACTTCATCCGGGACAACTACTGATAAAGACAGACAACACCATGATCATGCGGTATATAAACAAGCAGGGGGCACACATTCTTACCCCCTTTGCAGACTAGCCATGACTTTGTGGGACATGGCATTGACTTACCAAGTACATCTACAGGCACAATTCCTGCCAGGAAGGGAAAATACTCTGGCAGACAAACTAAGCAGAAACCTCATGGATCCGCACGAGTGCCAGCTGGATCCACAAGTCTTCAGCATGATAACAGGGAAATGGGGATGCCCGGACATAAATCTATTTGCCTCCCCTCACAACTACCAACTAAAAAGATTCTGCACAAGTACTTATCACAGACAAGCATGGAAAGTGGACGCCCTATCGTTCAGCTGAAAAAACTTATCAGTATATGGCTTTCCCCCACTGCCTCTCCTCCCCAAGGTACTCCTAAAGGTCAGACTGGAGAAGCCAAAGATGATACTGATTGCCCCAGACTGGCCCCCCAGTACTGGTATCCAATCCTAAGGAACTTGTCTCAATGCCCAGCTTGGACTTTACCTCAAATACCTCATCTACTGTCCCAGCAAAACAATCAGATCCTGCACAGCCAACTCAGGACTTTAAACATGGCAGCATGATGGATAATGTAGTCATACAAAACACACCTCTCAGTAAAGCTGTGATGGATGTCATTTTGGAAGCCAGAAGACCTAGTACTAGAAAATCTTACTCTGGAAAATGGAAGAGATTCTGTGCTTGGTACCAGGCACAAGGAACTGACACAGCTGTGCCAAATATTCCTCAGATTTTGCAATACTTAACTGAGATGCTGGACAAAGGCCTATCTTTTTCATCTATTAAAATTCATGCCTCTGCCATTTCGGCTCATTACAATACAGAGCCACCAATCATTTCTCATCCCTTATTAAAGCAGTACCTCAGAGGAGCCAAAAATGTAAAGCCTCCAAAGAGAACACAAATGCCTGCATGGGACCTCAACTATGTCTTGGAAAAACTCACCCTGCCTCCTTTTGAGCCAGCTGCTACTGCTGATATAAAGTTTTTATCTTGGAAAACAGCTCTGCTCCTAGAAATAACTTCTGCAAGACGAGTTTCAGAGCTACAGGCACTCATGGCTGTGGAACCTTTTATCAATTTTTATCCAGACAGGGTCTCTGTGAGGACAAGCCCAACATTTATGCCTAAGGTGGTGTCCACTGTGGTTCTTAACCAAACTGTTCATCTACCAACTTTTTATCCAAATCAACAGAACAAGGGGGAGAGAATTCTGCATTCTTTGGATGTACACAGACAGCTTAGATTCTTCTTGGACAGAACCAAAGTTTTCAGAATGACAGAGAAACTACTAGTGACATATGCTGCAGGATCACAAGGAAAGGCTATCTCAAAGCAGACTGTTTCAAAGTGGATAGGCCACTGCATTTGTTTATGCTACTTACACCATGGCAAGCCAGTGCCTAAGGGCATTAGGCCACATTCATCTAGAGCTGCAGCCACTTCAGCAGCCTTTCTCAGGGCAGTACCAACCAAGGACATTTTAGAGGCTGCTACTTGGAATTCATTGCACACCTTTACAAAGCACTATCATCTGCCACTCTAAGTCCAGGGTAGGCTTTGCCACTGCAGATCTGCAGGGCCTCATAGCCGGTCCTAATGCTGTTTAGTGCCAGCCTCCCAACCATAGCTTTGGGACTCTACCCAAATGTAATGACTGCAGCAGTGAAACACGAAGAACATAGTACAGTTGTGTACACTTACCATAAAGGTAGATGTTCGAGTGTGTTCACTGTTGCAGTCCAGGTTACCCACCTGCCATCCACCTTTCTTCTAATGGAACCTATGTGGTGTATTTGCTTGTAGATGAAGGTAGTTTATTTTGGTGCATGTATTTATATGTGTATATATATATATATATATATATATATATATATGTATATATATATATATATATATATATATATATATATATATATATATATATATATATATATATATATATATATATATATATATATGTATATATATATATATATGTATATATATATATGTGTATATATATATATATATATATATATATATATATATATATATGTATATATATATATATATATATATATATATATATATATATATATATATATATGTATATATATATGTATATATGTATATATATATATATATATATATATATATATATATATATGTATATATATGTATATATATGTATATATATATATATATGTATATATATATATATATATATATATATATGTATATATATATATATATATATATATATATATATGTATATATATGTATATATATATATATATATATATATATATATGTATATATATATATATATATATATATATATATATATATATATATATATATATAACATCTGGGGCAAGAAAAACTAAAGAAAATGGCGTTGGCCGCTTCTTTTATACCCCTGACTACCTGACGTCAGGGAAGGGGCAACAGCAGCTGACGCAGGGCCCAGGACTTTGGAATTCAGGCCGACTGAGGGCAACCTGCCAGCAGGATTACCCAAATGTAATGACTGCAACAGTGAATACACTCGAACATCTACATTTATGGTAAGTGTACACAACTGTACTTTCTTGGTCATTTGTATCAAGAGAGCTGCTAAGCTGTCATCTGATAATAACTTTGTGGTGAACTGAACAGATGGCATGCATTCACATGGGGAAGATAATGTGATGGAATATCCAGGTGAGGAACAGATGAGCTGTGTCCACCAAAGGGGGGTGGTTGATTTTAATCAGGCATGGGTGCAGAGGACATACAGAAAAACAGTGTTTCGTTTGGTAGGTAGATAGCAGCTTGTTGAGCTGTTTTATTAATAGTAGTAGGATAGCTAGATATGTACTAAAAGGGAATATACATTAGGAAAGGATAGATTGATAGATCATTAACTCCATTTGTATGGCTGGGCTGGCACTCCCTTAATTCCCATGAACCTAGCTGGAGATGGGGGTTAAGAGAGACATCTCCCACTCCCACAAGTGGAATTAGAAAGGAAAAGCATAATATTCTCCCACTAGATTGTGTGCGTTTAGCTGACTGAAGTCTTCCACCAGTCTCCAGCAAAATATTGCAACAGCTTTCCGATTATGCTACTATTGCATAATTAGGTCCATTGAAACCCTACAAAGGTCCAGTGTTTTTCACTGTTGCCCTTTTTTAGTATACAAATGGAAATCAAGGACATGGAATCCAGATTGATCCTGTTTATTATCTCAGTAGTTGAGGCAGTGATAAAGGGCTGTGTCCAAGAGGTGATTGGTGCTTGTCATGATAGCAACCTTTGAGACTCTCTGACACCACTGGTGATGGAAGATGTCAAGCTGCAGGAGTTTTATATTTAATAGTAGTAGAGGTTTTCTGAATATGATTAATAGGTACTGACTAGTCTAGAAGACAGCATTTGTAGCATTAGTGATACAAAGGTCTGAGTTTGGGAAAGTTTTCTGAGGACGTGAAGAATGATTTTTCAGACGGCTTCACAGAAGTTGTAACCAACACTCTGGTGACTTGAATGTGGGAAAACTTTGCCCATGTTGTTCCCAGCAAGGGTGAAGTAACTAGAAACTCATGATTGTTGAGAGGTGGAAGGATCACATTTAAAGAACTGATCCCAGTGGACCATACCTACTGTCCAGAGGCTTTGCCAGAAGCATCTGGTAACATTAGGTCCAGTTCTGTTTAATGTGGCAAACCGTTCCAGCTTGTCAAGATTTTGAGAATGTATGAGATCTCTAGAAGTAGGTGCTGATGGCATAGGGTGTTGATTTGCTGAGACTTCGCCTTTTTAGTGTGCGTGATGGGTGGGGGGTATTACCTTTGTACTGGCAAACTTGGGTGGTGATGTTCTCTGTTTTCATTAAGGGGATGGAAAGATGTGTTCCGCCTATAGAGAGAGAGATGGTGCTCCTGAGCCTCTGTGGGAATGCCTATACTAGAGTAGCAAACATTGCATGATAGCTGAACCTTTGGTTTAGGAAAAGCAGTGTGGGTTCCTTCCTGGCTATGGCACAGTGTATCAGCTTTTTTGAGTTTTGAAAAGATAGTTGACAGTTTGCGGAAAGTTGCCAGAACTGTCTAGAGGTGTTTAGGGGACCTGGAGAAGCATATGAATGTGTGTCCTGGAATGTCTTGTGGAAGTGCTACCACATTAAGGGATCCCAGGGTTGCTGCTTGTTAGGTGGTTCTTGTATTTGCTTAGCTTATGTTTTGTCCACGTTCTCATTGGCAAGTCAGATTCATTCATGGCGAGTGCAAGATGGTTCTGGGAGTTTGTCTTGTATTTCCTGAACATATCAGGATGCAGCTAAGGACTGAATTGTGTACAATCTGGGTATGGGATGGCTGCATCTTTCTTTGCAGATGCTGTTATCCTCTTAGCCTCAATTGACTACAGTTTCTGTTGTAGTTCCATACTGAGACTGAAGAGGTTGGAATGAAAATTAGCACCTCTAAATTTAGAGGGCCATAGTTCTCTTCTATACAAATGGGTTACTCTCTAATTAAGGGGAGCAGCCATCTAAAGAGGAGGAATTTTAAGTGTCTTGGCACTTTGTTCACAAATAAGTGTAGGGAGGACCAGAAGATTGAGTATAGGGTGACTGGATTTATGACATTACCGTAGTAGTTGTACTGGCCAGTGATAAAGTAAGAGCAAAATTATTAGACAGAGCTATTGTTTACTGGTCAATCTCTGTCCCATCCTAACATGTGGCTACAAAATTTGGCAAAGAAAAAAAATTGACATTGCGAGTACAAGTGACAGAATTCTGGCTGCTTCACAGGATTGCCATGCTCACATTCCGTTTGATTGAGGACCTTGCAATCCAAGAGAATGACGGAGTAAAGACACTTCCTCTGGATTCAAGAGAAGTCATCTGAGATTCTTTTGGCATAGAGTGTGGCTGCCAAATGTATTTTTCCCATAGGAGGTATGACTTGACTTGACCAACTGGAGTGGAGGCAATTTAGCTCACCCAGGACATGATGAACAGATTTCTCAGCTTGCCTGAGAATGCCTGGGAAACATGCAGGATGATCAGCATGCCTGGAAATCATGCATTATGACCTGGGGACTATTGTTGAGGATAAAGAAGTCTGGTTGTTTCTGGTTAGCCTGCTAACACACTGACTTTCACAAAGTTAGTTTAGAAAATTGACAAAAGCTTCAATAGAAACATCACTTTCAGAGTACATAAGTATTTAGATTAGAACTGTTTTGCATTTGTCCCACATTTCATGGAAATGTTTTTCACTTTGCCTTTCAATGAAATTTACATGTGTAGGACATATGAAGTATTGAATTAGCAAATGTCTTGCTGTAGGTCAGCTGAGAAACATGTACACATTTTTTCCAAATATGCCTTTCATACATTGCTTTTAATAGGTTTACCTTCATAAGTGCATTATGCACTCCTGCAACTCCACTTTGTGAGAAAGGAGGTTTGCAAAGTTGCAAAACCTCGACAAAAAAATTTCCGAATGTGCAATTGGCAAAGGCACATTGGCATTCGCTCATTGCAGATTCAACATTGTGGGTGCAGATTGCACTATAGTGGGGATCAGGAAATTATCTCATTCCCCACTGTAGGGCAATCTCGAAGTTAGTTTATTAAAGTAGGGGGTGTGCGAGTGAGACACAGGGGGGCTTGCCCTCCTGCATTAAGATGTGTCTTCGATATTATAGTTCGAAAGTCAGCAAATCAGCTGTTCGATTTGCTGACTTTCGAACTTCTGAGAATGTCAAAGTTTGAATTTCGTGCATTTGGTTCGCCCAAATTTGCGATCGATGTCCGTTACAACAATATGAAGGTAAACCCTTTTAATATACTGTTATGTAACATGTTCAGTAAGTGCACATTTTTGATGAAATAATACTTTTATTCTCTTGTTCAAAATACTGAAATACACACACATGAATGTGTCCACTTGCGTACATAATACAAGCATTTGCTTCCTTAAGCCCTGTAGAAAGGAACTCTATAATTGGCAAATCACAGATTAATATTTGATACTAGTGTACCAACAAATGGTGGAAGTGAATCCATGCGACTGTCACTTGTTCAAAAGGCTCTATTCAAGGATGTCCTTCAAGAATGCAACTGCAGTCCTGACATATGGGTTGTCCTGCCTCAGGCAGCCCCTCGGTCGGCTGGATTCCAAAGTCTGGGTCCGGTGTCGGCTGATGTCACCTCTTCCCCAACGTCAGAGCGGCTGGGGTATAAAAGCATCCACCGACGCCATCTTCTTCAGTCTTTCTTGCCCCGCGGTGCCCGAAGCAGAAGCAGTTCGCAAGTGCCGGTCGGCCAGCTCCTGTGTTTTCAGTTACGAAGTCATCAAAAAGCTAAGTACCCCGTTGGGGAACCTTTTCTTGCCTCGGCCGATGTCAGACAAAACTGAAAAAGTTAATAATTGTTTGTCTTGTGGTAAACAAATACCTCATAAGGACTTCCATTCTTACTGCCTTCCCTGCCTCGGCCCAGACCACGATGTCTCGGCCTGTGCTGCCTGTGCTTGCTTCAATAAGCGCACACTTAGGCGCCGGGCAGAATTTGCTGAAGACTTTTTTGGGGAAAATTACTCCTATATCATGCCGTCGGAACTTCCGACAGCACACGTTTCCAAAAAACGGAAGGACCGGGACCGACCTTCGCGGCCCGCGACTTCCACCAACACCACGCTAAAGCCTACTGCGAGTGCATCGGTCTCTTCGGAGGCGGTAATTCAACCGCTCCAGGTCGACGACACCGCTTTACCGCACACTTCGGTCCCGGAGGCTTCCCCGGTGCCGGTTGTTGTTTTTCCTGCAGAATCCGAAGCCCAAGATTTGCCTGACACCATACCGGTGGACAAAGTTACTCCAGCACGTGGGGCAGCTAGGCCTCCTGTGTCTATGTCCATCAAGGCCTACACACGTGCTAAGGCTGCCAGCCAGGCTAAGTCTCACCCTCCTAAATCTTTTTCACAGACTCCCACTTCGGATAAACAGATCATGACTTTAGCTGCAGATCTAATTTCCTTAATCAGGGGCTCTCAGGTTCATCCAGACAGAGGTTCTCAGCCGCCTTCAGACAAAAGGCCTAGGGTTGAGCAGACAGATACCCTTTCTTCAGATGAAGCCTCTGGTGAGTCAGGCCTTTCAGATTCCCAGGAAGAATCCTTCCCGGCCTACGAGGATTCTGATGCAGATGAATCCATCTCTGCCTCTCCTCCTGAGGATATTTCTTTCGGGGAAGTGCTACACTCCATGAGAGAGCATTTTCAGTGGCAGGGCCAGGACTTCTCGGACTCCAGGAAAAGGCTTTGGACCTTCCTTAAGTTACCCCAGCACAGGCCTTTAGCTATTCCCCCAGTGTTAGATGTATTGGATGATGTGTTCTCAGACTCCAGTACTTCACCTGATTCTCTCCCTCCTGCTCCTGTCAAGCCTGACAGATATTATAGGGTTCCTGAAACTCATAAGCATCTCTTTAAGGCCCACTCTGTTGACCTAGAAACTATTTCACAGGGGCCCAAAGGAGTGGCCACTTCCACGACCTAGAATCCTTTGCCCGCAGACAGGGAAGCTAGGTCCCCGGAGAGGTGGGGTAAGAAAGTTTATACCTCTACCACCCTTGCCATGAGGGCTCTTAACTGTCTTTTTCATATGTTTCAGTGTCAGGGTTTTCTGATGGATGATTTGCAGAAAAAGTTAGCCTCTCCTGAGCCTTTAGATAGAAAGGCTTTGCAGGATTTGGTTCATAATACTCAGCAGGTTAGCAATCATTTTCTTCAGTGTGGTTATGATGCATTGGAAGCTTCATGTAGGGCAGCTATGACAGGCGCCATCATACGTAGACATGCTTGGTTGAAAGAACAGTCATTGCCAGACCATGTTAAAGTAAAGCTTTTAGATGCACCTCTGGAAAAAGACAAGCTATTTGGTGCTAATGCACAGGGTGTGTTGAAATCAATTGAGGAAAAGTCTAAATCAGTACAAACAGTCAAAGATTTCCTCCAGGTTCAGCCACCAAGGTTCAGCAGGAATTGGCCTTCGAAGAATTGGTCCTTTCCAGACACTGACAAGTTTCAAAGGGGAAAAAGCAGGCGTGCTCAAGGTAGAGGACAATACCGAGGCTCTTACAGGGGCCGCCAATGGCAACCAACTAATCAGAGAAGTGGCGCAGGGACTCCCACTGCTCCACAGGGACAACCACAATGACTTGTTTTTGACACCGCCGACCAAGGCTCAAAAAGAAGCTCCTTTAGGCGGAAAGTTATCCTTATTTTCAAAAAATTGGCACATTTTTACAAAGGATGTATGGATTTTGAACATAATAGACAAAGGTTACAGGTTCCACTTCCATACCTTACCAACAAGACAAGGCATGCCAAACCTGCCACACAATCAAAGGGCAGAGGCACTCATACAAGTTTCAAAGCTGCTACAAATCAAAGCAATAGAAAAGGTTCCTCCTCAGGAACAAGGCCAGGGATTCTACTCAAGACTGTTCCTTGTTCCAAGAAAAGAAAAGCAATGGAGACCTATACTGGACTTGTCCGCTCTAAACACTTTTCTCATTGTGCCAAAATTCAAAATGCTGACGTTACAGCAACTTCTTCCCATGCTGGGCAAGGGGTCTTGGCTGGTTACTCTGGACCTCAAGGAGGCATACCTGCATGTCCCAATCAGACACAGCTGCAGAAGATACCTCAGATTTCTTGCAGGGCCAGAGCATTATCAATTCTCAGCATTGCCTTTTGGCTTATCTACTGCATCCAGAGTATTCACGAAATGCCTGGCATCAGTAATTGCACATTGCAGACTTCAGGGGATACAAATATACCCTTATCTGGACGACTGCCTTATACAAGCGGACAGCCAACAAGCCTTGATAAGAAACTTGGACTATGTCATTCACTTACTACAGGCTTTGGGATACACAGTTAACATTCAAAAATCAAGACTACTGCCATCCCAGCAAATAATATTTCTAGGAGCCAAACTGGACACAAATTCACAAATGGCTTTCCTCACAGAAGAAAAACGGGAACAATTACCAGATTACTTCAAAAGCCTAGCAAAGCACACCCAGATGACTGCAAGGAAAATCCTGCAGGCTCTGGGTTTCATGGCATCTTGCATTCTCCTGATCCCTCTGGCAAGACTACACATGAGAAAATTACAATGGTACCTAAAAAGTCTATGGTCTCAACACAGCCACAACTTAGAAGCAATTATTCCACTCATTCCATGTCTACAAAAGGAATTTTTGTGGTGGGCACAAGCAAGTCAATTAAACAAAGGCATGTCTTTCAACAAACCTCAAGCAAGCCAAACCATTACAACAGACGCCTCAGATCATGGATGGGGGGGTGCACATGGAAGGCAGATGCATTCAAGGGCAATGGGCTCCCCGGGAATTGCATCTGCACATCAATCAAAAAGAGATGCTGGCAGTGATTCATGCAATCGAGGCCTTCAGAAAATTTCTTCATCAAGGTCATCTACTAATAAAGACAGACAACACCACTGTTATGTGGTACATAAACAAGCAAGGGAGGCACTCATTCTTACCCCCTTTGCAGACTAACAATGACTCTTTGGCATGGCAAAAGTCCCTGGAACTGAACATACAGTTGCAATCCCAGTATGTTCCAGGCAAGGACAATATTCTGGCGGACAGTCTAAGCAGAAACATTATGGACCCCTACGAATGGATGTTGCATCCGGACATTTTTTCACAAATAACTCATGCATGGGGAAGGCCGGACATAGACCTCTTCGCCTCACACCGCAATCATCATCTGAAAAAGTTCTGCTCAAGGACACACCATCCTCAAGCCTGGAGAATAGATGCTCTCTCCTTCAGTTGGAATTCTCTAACAATCTATGCATTCCCGCCTCTACCATTAATGACCAAGGTGTTACTGAAGATCAAAGCAGAACAACCGAAAGGCATTTTGATAGCTCCAGACTGGCCAAGACAACACTGGTACCCTTTACTAAGGAGCATAACTCGCACCAAACCGTGGCCCCTGCCTCTACGGCCTCTGCTTATAACTCAGCACAATTACAGGACTGTTCATCCAAACCTGCAAACATTGCAACTGACAGCTTGGAGGGTTACATGACTTCTCCCCATATTTCTCTCTCCAAAAAAGTTCAAGAGGTCCTACTGGAAGCACACAGGCCTTCTACCAGAAAAACTTATTTAGCCAAATGGAAGAGGTTCAGCATCTGGAATGCCAACAAGGGTCAGGATGCATCAGTAATGAACATCCCTCAGATTCTAGAATACTTGGCAGAAATGTTTCACAATGGCCTTTCATATTCTTCCATAAAAATACACGCTTCAGCAATTTCAGCAAAATACAACTGTGATCCACCTGTGTTTTCACATCCTTTGCTAAGACAGTTTCTAAGGGGGATAAAGAATATCAAGCCTCCAAGAAAACCACCAGTGCCTGCATGGGACCTCAATTTCATCTTGGAAAAATTAACTATTCCTCTTTTTGAGCCAGCAGCATCTTCAGAATTGCAATTCCTCTCCTGGAAAACAGTTTTCCTGTTGGCAATTACTTCAGCAAGAAGAGTCTCCGAGATACAGGCCCTCATGGCAGTACCTCCATTTCTCATTTTTCATCAGGACAGAGTCTCTTTAAGAACCAATCCTTCATTCATGCCAAAAGTGATATCCAGGGTTTCTCTAAACCAAGCAATTCACCTGCCTACTTTCTTTCCCAATCCTCAAAATAAAGGGGAAAAACTTATGCACACTTTGGACATACACAGACAATTGTGCTATTACTTGGATAGAACAAAGGCCAACAGAAAGTCGGACCAACTATTTGTAGCTTACGCTCCTGGAGTACAAGGGAAGGCAATTTCCAAACAAACAATTTCAAAATGGATTGGAAACTGCATCAGATTCTGTTACTCATTCCATGGAAAAGGTGTGCCAGCCAATATCAGGTCACACTCCACCAGAGCTGCAGCCACCTCCACAGCCTTTTTAAGAGGGGTGGCTACAAAGGACATTCTAGAAGCTGCTACATGGAGCTCTGTGCATACATTTTCCAAGCATTACAACCTGCCATTATATTCCAGATCCCGAGCAGGCTTTGCTTCTGCAGTCCTGCAGGGCATTTTAGCTACACCATCATTATCTTAGATCCTACCACCCCCAGCTTGGCTATGGTATTCAACCCATATGTCAGGACTGCAGTTGCATTCTTGAAGGACATAGTACAGTTTTGTACCTACCATAAATGTAGATGTCCGATAGATATGCAACTGCAGTCAGGTTTTCCCTCCCTCCTACCCCTCTGTAATTATCTTTTTGGGTCCACTCCCTCCTTTTTCATATTAGCTGGGGATAGTATTTATGGTGTATCTGTTTATTACTGTTGTGCATGTCTGGAATTTTATCCATTCTCTAAATTTAGCCTTCCTTGGAGGGCACCTGGCATCTGGGGCAAGAAACACTGAAGAAGATGGCGTCGGCGGATGCTTTTATACCCCAGCCGCTCTGACGTCGGGGAAGAGGCGACATCAGCCGACGCCGGACCCAGACTTTGGAATCCGGCCGACCGAGTTTTCATGCAAAACTGCCAGAAATATCAAATGTCGAACTTGTGTCAAATTTCAACATTTAAGCTCAGCATTCTGAGTACTTGCAAGTATGCATTTCGATAATTTGATGGTAAACCTTTGCTACTGTGCAACTTTTTCTCACCTTACTGAGCTTTAGTTGTACTTTAGTGCACAGTACCGCACCTCAACCTCACTTAACTACTACAGACCCTTCTTTTTTTTTTTAGTAAGGAGTATTGCAGTATTCCAAACTGCAGATTTCCTTACTGTTTGGACATTCTTTACCCTTAGAGTCCAAAAAATTCTGAGCAATACTTGCATTTCCACTACACAGTCAATCCTCTTTCTCTTGAAATTAAGGATCCCAGCCAGTATCATTCTTATTTTTTTTTTCCCCCAAAAACAATATTTTTCAGTATAAATTTTTGGTGTATGGTCAGTTAACAGTACATTCAGTTTTTGGCTTTGCATTTTATTTTTAAGCCAGTGAAATCAACATTCCCAACAGTGTCTTTCACCCTCCAAATCTTACCAAAAAAAAAAAAGAGGGAACCTGGAGGCCTGTACTGGATCTCTCGTATCTAAACCTGCATGTCAAGATTCCAAAATTCAAAATACTGTCTTTACAATCTCTGCTACCTCTCAATCCTCCTTTCAGTTTTCTAGTTACCCTAGACTTAAAATACAACAGTGATTACAAAGTGTCTGGCTCCAGTAGTAGCTTATCGTAGGTTACAGGGAATACACTTTTTTTTTTTTATTTAGACTGCTGTATTTTTTACAGACTGTTCTCTAGCATGTCAAGAATCTCTGCTTTTTTTTTTTTTTTTTTTCCAAAACTCATCTTCTCAACCTGGCTTTGTAGCTAAACTTAGAAAAATCATCCCTCATTCTATCTCACAGGTTAGTGTGTCTTGTAGATACATCCCTCTTGATGGCCTTCCTTCCTCGGGGGAAAATGGACTTTTAAAGGAAAAATTCTTTATATTTCCCAGCCGGGATCATGTAACAGCTAGGGACTATCTCGGGATATTGTGATTTATAGCCTGTGCAATTCTCATGATTCCTCTAGCAAACTACATATGAAAACATTCAGTGTTTTTTCAAATTTATATGGACCTAGTATCTGCATCCCATCTCCATTCAAATTCTGGTTTTGAATTTTGTCAAGAGGGAAGTTCATTGGTGGTAAATCAGTTATTCCTCAATCCATAAGTTCATAGGTAGGTACTAGGCTATCTGCAATGGGGCCTATACAAGCCCAGCCAAAAAGGTACCCTGGCTTTTGCCACCCAAGAAAATTATTTTCCTGTGCCACTGTCGAGCAGAGCCACAGAGGTGATCCCTAGGGTGAATTTCCTATTTCCCATCCAATCATCAAGATTTTTCTTTTAATGAAGAGCTTTGTTTGATATAGATAGGTAGTTTATTCCAGAGTATGGGAAGTCTCTGGGACAGGAATCTATCCCTCCGGCATGTTCTGTTTATTGTGGTGACAAGGTTTAGGTCCCTAGAGCGTGTAGCTCGGAGGGATTGGGATTTCTTTAAGTGGAGCATGTTCAACAGCTCTGGGTTAGACATAGCTTTGTATGTTAGGCAGAGATCACCTCTGAGTAGGCGATATGCGACAGAGTAAAGCTGGAGTTTTTTGAGACGGTCTGCGTAGGGCATCTGTTTGAGGCCAGTAATCCTCTTTGTGAGGTATTTCTGTGGCCTTTCCAGTTGTTTTAGATGTCTTGTGAGGTACATACCAAAAGGGGCGTTGTACTCTATAATGGGTCTAATGAGTGATGAGTAGAGGGGAACAATTACCTCTTTTTTTTCTGGATGAGAAACCTTTTGTGATGAGGTGTGCCAAATAGAAGGATTTCCTGACTACTGTGGCGATGTGATTATCAAAGGAGAGACTAATGTCCACCTGTGTCCCAAGGTCTCTTATCACACTTTCGGTGTTAAGTATACTACCACCTATGTTGTAGTTCATGGATACAGAGTTTTTACCAAAGGGGTTGACAGTGCACTTTTTGGCATTGAGCTTGAAGCCATGGCTTTGACACCAGACATCTGTCTCAGTGAGGCCCTTTTGTAGGATGTCCACATCATTAGGAGTTTCGATTATGGCTCCTAGTTTGCAGTCATCTGCGAACCTCATTAGCCAAAGACCTTCTGTGTTAACCTGTACTTCAGAGAAGTAGATAGATACCAAACAGGTGAGGACCCAGGACTGAACCCTGTGGTACTCCACTTGTCACTGGGTCTGAAGTCAGATTTGGAGTCTGCTACTTTCACAGTGTGGGTTCTGTCAGTGAGCCAGTTGGCAACCCATCTTGTGACATAGAGATTTATACCTAGTTCAGTGAGTTTATATATAATTCCAGAGTGGGGGATGGTGTTGAAAGCCTTGGCAAGATCTAGATAGGCTGTGTGAACCACCTTACCCTTGTCTACGGCTTTATTGACTGCTTCAAAGAAGTCTATCAGGTTTAGGAGACATGATCTGCCTTTTACAAACCCGAACTGGGTGGGGTCCAGAGTTTGGAGATTACCAGTGTCTTTGTTTATAAGTTCCATGATGATACGTTCCATGGCCTTGCAGACCGGGTTCGTAGGCTAATGGGGCAGTAGTTCCCAGGGTCCGTGGTGGCTCCCCCCCCTTGTGGAGTGGGATAACCATTGCTGTGCGCCATTCAGCAGGCACAAAGCCTGAGGTGAGGCTATGATTGAACATGGTACTTAGGTGGGGTGCCAGTTCATTCTGTAGTTAGTGTAGAATGCAGCCTGGGATGTTGTCTGGTCCCATGGATGCTGTGTTCTTGGCTTTGGAGAGTGTGTTTTTTTACCTGTGCAGCCATGATTACATGAACTTTGCATTCTTCCGGTATAGAGATGGGCTCTTTAGGGGGTGAGAGGGGGGTAAAGTTAGCACTGAACCTATCTGCCAGGATGTTGGCAATATCAGTTGGGTCTGTATATTTAGTGCCATTGTGCTGTAACTCAGAGCAGAACTGAGTGTTGCCATTGAGATTCTTGACATAGCTATACAATGCTTTGTGGTTGTCTTTAGAATCAGTGACAATTTTGTTCTCATAACTAGCTTTGGAGGATGTTGTCAGGGATCGCAGCTTCTTACTGAGGCTGACCAGGGAGCTCCTCCACTTTTTACTCTCTTTTGCAACAGTTTCTTCTCTCTGTTGTACAGTTTGTTTATGACAGGGGACCACCAGATTGGCTTCCTTTATTTGGAGGATAGCGTCTTGGTTCTGTTTGGGATAGCACGATCCATGCACTCATGTAAGTGCTTATAAAGTGCAATTGTGTAGGATTCAGTAGTCGTAACTGTATTGTCCATCTGCATGGGTGTCATGAAGTTCATCACTTCTGTCTTAAGAAGCATGAAGTTGGCTTTGGAGAATTTTTTTTTACCATGGTTTCCTTAATGGGGGGTGGGGGCAGGATGTGGATATCTAGGGTAATTAGCTTATGGTCGGATCGGACCAATAAGGCGTTGACTTCAGGTGTGGAACACCGGTCACTCATGTTGTTAATGACTAGATCTAGGATATTGTTGCCCCTGGTGGGGGTGTGGATAAGTTGATCCAGGGCATTGGAGTTTATGAATTCCAGAAAGCATTGAGCGAAGGAGTTGGTACAGGAGTAGTTTTCCCAGTTAATGGTGGGGTAGTTGAAATCACCCATTATTAGGGTGTTTGGTTGAGCCCTAATATTTTCCAGTACATCAAGAAAAGAGGAGTGGCAATCCTGGGGCATGGTGGGTGATCTGTAGCAAGCTACAATTTGGATTGCAGTTTTGCCCAGAGTTAGTTGCACTTGGATAACCTTGACTGCATTATGCTGAGCAACTAGCCTGGAGGTGTGGATATCCTTAATGAATATGGACACACCTCCACCTTTGGTGTTCCGGTCCAGGTTACATGGCTGAAAAGTGTGGTATGAGTTATAGCCTGGTAGTGCAGAGGTATTCTCTGGAGCCTTGAACCAGGTCTCAGTCACTGCACAGATATCGATGTTCTCCATTTTAAGGAGTGCCTCGAGTGAGTGAATTTTGAGATTTAGACTTCTAGCATTGAGTAGCATCACCCTCAGTTTTTGCTTGCCTGTTACGGTGGTGAATTTGTCATTTGAACCTTGCCTAAAAAAGGCACTATAGGGGCGGCAAGAACCTCAGCCAGTATCCGGAATCCCAGGGGTGACAGGTGCAGGCCATCTCTGGCAAAACATAGTGGTCTGTCGACCATGTCATCCCAGGCAGACAGATACTGGATCCCTTTGGAATGGCACCAGAAGCTTAACCAATTGTTGAAGTCAATCATTTTGTCCCTGTACTGCGGCATCATTCTGGGTGATGGCAGAATGCTACTCGGGGCTAGGGAAATACCTGCCTGGGCTACAAGATCGGAGAGCTCTTCCATGTCTCTTTTCATGTAGTCCAGGGAAGTACGTCTCAGGTCATTCACACCAACATGGACAGAGTCGTATTTGTACTTGTTGTGGAGTGACCTGAGTGCGTGGGTTATGTGGCGGATCCTCACACCCGACTGGCAGCTGAGAGTAACCTTCTCCTTGTTTAGCCTGGTGAGTGGGATATCAGTGTGCCTGACTAAAGAGTCACCTATGACTAGTGTGTTGTGTACATTGTTTTGCATAATTGGCTGTGGTTGAGTGGCACACTGAGTCTGTGGGCTATGTCTCATTTGGGTTGTGTTGGGGGGTGGAGGTTGCTTGCATTTCTGCTTTGGAGGTCTCTGTTGCTTGAGTAGATTATTATTGAGAGCCTCCGTGAATGTTTTTGTGTTTCTATGTGTGGATTTTGGTGGTGTAGATTTAGTGAGACTATGTGATGAGTGTGGTGTGGTGCAAGTATTTACCTTCTCCTCTTGACTGTCAAGTTCAGTCTTGATTGGAGAGAGCTTTACCTCCAGTTTGGCTAGATAAGTGCATCTCTCACAGGTTGTAGTATTTGGTGGTAGGAGGAGAGGGTTGTTTGTGTACATGAGGCAATTTCTACATTGCCCCATGATGCCCAGATTCATCAGATAGACAGGAGAGAACATTGGGAGCTGACCCTTGGACATGCCTGAATAATAAACTATTTTCCTCTAGATAAGTGAGGAAAGTGAGTACAAGAGCTGTTTTTCTCTAAGCAAGTGAGGAAAGTAAGTACCAAAACTGTTTTGCTCTAGGTAATGAGGAAGGTTGAGTGCTGTAGTAATTAGTAGGTTATTCAGTGCTTACAAGTTCTGAACAAGTGCTGATCACGAATAAGCAAATTCAAGTGCTAAAACTAAGAATCTGTACCTGGACTAAACTAGTTACAGGAAAGGGGGGAAACAAGTGAAAATGTAGGCTTTTAAATCAGAAAGTTGAGAGAGATGGAAAAACTGCCCAAACAGCCAGTAACTACAATTTCTGGAGCAGAACCACTCCTTATGTGGTAGATAGGTTACCTAGTGCTTACCGCTCCCACTGATAAGCTAGAAGGCTTCCCTCCAACATAGAAAGCTTGGGGGGGGGGCTCAGAAGCTTACATACAGTCCTGGATACAGCAAATCTGAATCTGGACTACACTAGTTACAGGAAAGGTGTGTGCGTGTGTATATATATATATATATATATATATATATATATATATATATATATATATATATACAGAAAAGTAGCTAAAACAGCAGTAAAAACAATTCAAATGCAGTGCAAGCTAGCACACGAGTATGTAGCAATGTTAGACCAAACAGTTTAAAAAATGCAATTAAATTAAAAATGACTAAAAACAAGTGCCGAAGGAGTCTGTTAGGTAGAATGAGGTAAAGAGATGGGACTGGGGGAGGGGGGGGGAGGAGTGTCCCAGATCAAATCTACAGTAGGGGTGGGCAACTGCAAAAGCCTCCAAATTTAAACAACAACACAGGAATAGAGAGGGTGGGTATGGAAAAATCAACACCTTCAGCAGAGATCTGAAAAACTATACAGTGAAGCAAAAATAACAGTGCACAACTCTGAAGTCAGCCAGCAATTATATAAAATTAGTCAAACAACAATTACCAGTACACAAATCTGAAGTGCCAGAAAAATATACTCTGCTCTCTATATCTCCAGATAGTTTGAAGAGCACTCTGTCAGGACACAGGAAGGCTCCAGCAATGATATGCAGACTTTTTACTAAGAGGGTCCAGGTGTCACCCCCCCCCCCCCAGTAAATCCCTACTCAATCTGTAACCACAGATGCTTCAATTTTTGCATGGGGAGCCATTTCTAAATGGATAAAAGTTCAAGAGCTGTGTAACCATTAGGAGAAAAACAAGCTCCTAAACATCAAAGAAATGATGGCATTATTAAATGATGTCAAATCTGAGTCATCTGTGGAGCCCAGGACCCCACCCACTGTTAGTCATCACAGACAAGAGTTGTGACTTACATAAATAAACGGGGAATCGGACCTTATCCCCTTTGCAGATTAGCAGTACTTGCCTGGGAACTGGCCATACAGCTCAGCCTATCCATGCAGGCTACTTGCATTCTGTCAGAGTAGAATATCAGGGCAGACATCTGATCAGGACCAGGACAGACCCCGTGAATGGGAAGTTGCATCATGGGTTTTTCCAGGAAATTGCACTCCTGTGGGGAACTCCTCAAGTATACCCGTTTGCCTCCATTCACAACAGACAGTTAAAGAAGTTTTGCTCCAGGACTCCTTGCAGAAAGGCTCGAAAGACTGATGTATTTTCCTTTCCATGGATATGAATTTTCCCATCTGTTTTCCCACCCTTTGCTTTCATAACCGGACTACTTTTAACGATGCAAAAGAACTCTCCAAAAATATGTATTGTATATAATAGATAGTAAATATTCTAGTGGCAGTGTACAAGAACAAAGCGGACGGCCACAACTGTGAGCAGTATACAGGTAACAAACTCCTGTCACACTACATGAAAGTTCAGGAGAGGGTGACTGAAAAAAGAATATGCAGAGAAGTCGAAAGACAGATGGCAGATGAGACGTTTGGATTATTATCCGGATGCAGCACAAATGAATCAATGTTTGCAGTGAGACAGTTGAGAAAAAGGTAGAAATGAGGAATGTTCCAACTGGGCATTCCTAGACTTTTTAGAAACCATATTACAAGATGCCAAGAAAGCTGATTTTGAACAGTCCTGTGACTGAAGTCCGGGAAGCGCTGATAGAATTGGTTCAGGCTGTGTGCAAAGACCTAATGACACAAGTACAAACATTGTTCAAACTCATAGAGGGGTTCCCAGTAGAAGTGAGTGTCCATCAAGGTTCACCTTTAAGCCCACTGCTGTTCATTATCATTATGGACTATGTTAGAAAATCAGTTGGAGTGGACAGATCAACAAAACTGCTGTATGCAGATGATGTAGCATTACAGGTAGACTCTGAATAAAAGCGTTAAGTAATGTTAGGGAAATGGTAGGCAAAACAGAAGGCACATGGGATGAAACAGAGTACAGATAAGACTGTTGTAATGGCAGCAAACTGGGAAATCAGTAGAAGCTGAAAGCTGAATCAGAAGGGAAAATATTGGAACAGGTTAACAGCTGGGAGGAGTGGCTGAGGAGAAGGGAAGTCTGAATGAGGAGGTCAAAGCTAGAATCAGAGGGTCCGCAACCAACTGGTGCAGAGTGCAAGGGGTAGTGTGTGACATAATGCCAAAGAAGCTGAAAAGTAAAGTGTTCAAAACACTGGTGTAACCAGTACTGCTGTAGGGTACAGAAACATGGCCATCGAAGGCACAACAGTTGAAGTAGATAAAGTGCCTGAGGTAGCTGGTAGGATGCACACTGTGAGACACAGGAATAAACTAGGAAATCAGAGCAGAAATCTAAGCAATTCCAGTTGCAGAGAAGGTAAAAGAGACAGGAAGAAGGTAAGAGGAAAAGTAAGGGCATCCAGCAAAGAGATATATGGATTGTGTGACAGAAGATCTGCTACAGTTGACATGACTGTTGAAGAAGGTAGAAGAGTGGCAGTGAATTAGGATAGAGATGGAGAGAGTTAACACAGTACCCCAACCCCCATTTAAGGGAGTTGATGATGGTGATGATGATTCTGCATTTGGCAAGAGATTTAGTATTACTTCTGCCATCTTTTTCAAAACAGCAAAATAAACAAATGCTGCAAGCTCCTGGTAATAAAATGTTTTGAGAAGCAATGTCAAGGAGGCCAAACTCTGATGGACCTCCTGCATATCCACAAAACAAACAGTACCATAATTACCAATTATAAGGACTTAAACCATGCCTGTGATAGAAATAGGACCTGCTGGAGAGATAGGTATGTATCCCAGAGACTACCCCGTCTGTGGAACAGGCTCCCCATCCATATGAAGCAGAGCTCCTCCCTAACGCAATTCAAGTGCAACTTGGACAACTAGATGGGAAAACAGAAATTCATCCCTGGTTTGGCACCTATGACTCTAATGCAAAATGGGTAACCCGTAAATGGTTCATCTTCCAGGCCCATGTTTACACTTCTCAAGGGTATCAGAACTTGCCAGAGATTTGGGATTTATAGGTTCATAGGTTGGTACCAGGCTATTGGCCCTAGGGCCTATATAAGCCTAGCCATAACAATTCCCTGGCTATTTCTTCCCACAATATTTACTTCCCTGGACCCCTGTCTAGCAGGGCGACTGACATGATCCCTGGGGTGAATTTCCTATCTCCCATCCAATCGTATAGGTTCATAGGTTATTACTAAATTAACCAGCCCTTGCAGGTCTTGAACCCAGGACCCTGTACATTATAGTCACAGCACGTAACCACTAAGCCATCTCAGGGATGCATGGCTAGACTTAAAAAGTCCGTTGTGGTTGTTAGCCTAGTAAACAACTATGAACCTAAAAGAAAGATGGAAGCCCTAGAACAAATGATAGTCTAATAATTCCGAATGACAATCTGCAAAAGTCTACTCCACTGTCCCACCCTGCTGACCTTTAATCCTTCCAGTACGTGTGAACCTCCATTTCTCTCTTTGGCAACAGAGTTTCAGACAGATGGGTTCTGAAAGTTATTCATCAAGGTTACAGATGGCAGTAGGAGTCGCTCCCTTATTTGTAAAGGATCCCCCCTCATCCACCAGACCAGACTCCCATTTTCCATCCTGTCATTCAGCAACTGCTGTCTGTGAGGGCGATCAAAATTATCCCTCCACTTCAAAGGGTTTTTTTCAAGAACGTTTCTGGTGCCAAAGAAAGAAGAAAATGGAGACCAATTCTGGATCTTTTCTTTCTGAACCTGTTTCTGATGGTGCCCAAGGTCATAGTGTTATCCCTTCATAACTTGATACTTCTCATTCCCCACTTAAGTTTTTTTTTTACCTTAGATTTAAAAGATTTAAAATGGTATTGGAGATAATTTGGAAAGTTTATGAAAATTTGTATAAAGTAGTGTAATGGGGATCCAAGAAAAGGCACAAACTGAAATATTTATAGGAAGCTGAACTATGCCAAAGTTGTTGAAAGATGAAGCCGAAGAATTCATAGCTAAGATAGGAAGACATTGGATAAAAATGGTGATTGATAATCTGTCAGCAGGAATGTCTCCAGGAACAGACAGCATTCCAGTGGAAGTTTGAAAGTAAGAAATTGATAAAGTGAAAAAAAATATCCTTGTTTTAAAAGGGGGCAGTACCACTATTTTGGAAGAAATATTTTTGGCTGTATTACCTAAAGAGGGTAAATAAAACATTGAGGCCCAACTTCATATAGACCAGTTTCAATTTTAAACCATGATTGTAAAGTTTTGTCTATACTAGCTAAGAGAATGGCTAAGGTGTTGCCAGAGGTGATAGACATAAATTGTGTCATCTCGTGGAGGGGAGGTAAAGATTTAACAATAATGATGATGATCTAGAGGAAAGCAGAGTGTAAGAAAATGCTGCAGTTGTTACTGGGCCTTGATGCAGGAAAAGCTATCAGTTGAGTTAGGTGGGATAGAGAATGATAAGGTTGTTAAGGATATATGAAGGGTCAGACACAATAATTAAGGTGAGACAGTTTCTTTTATAGTTGTTTGAAAAGAGGATACAGTCAACTGTGTCCACTTTCCCTTTAATTATTTGCTTTATCCTTGTAGCCTTTGGAAAAGAACATAAGAGACTCTCAAATTCAGTGATATAACTGGTATGATGATCAAGAAAATTTAGCTTTATTTGCAGATGTTATTTTGAACTTGATAAATCAACAAAGGTAATTTCAGTGTTGTGGAACATTCTGAGACAGTGTCAAGCCTTTTCAGAGTAAAAAAATAAATGAGGATAAAACAGGCTATAGCAGTAAAACTATGTATCTGCACTCAAATTGGTTTAACGATACTTATGTCAATGGGGATAGGAAAAGAAGTATTTAGGTGAGTAGATTCAAAAAGATTCTATTATGGCAGGTGGATAATGTGGCAAGACACTAAAAAAAGATATTACATAATCAAGAAGTTGAAAGCTCTCGATTAGGGATATGGATAGTATGAAACAGTGAAGATGTTTCTAGTCCCTTAGGTTTTATTGAGTAGTCAGGTCGATTTTTATTAACCAGAGGAGAAACTGTGGACCATAATTAATAAAAAGCTGAAATAATTTATTTTTGTGGGGGAAATGTCAAGAAGCAAGTGGGATAAGTTCTTTCTTCCCATAGAACAAGGTTATTTAGGATTACCTGATTTGAAGGGATACTTGGAGCTATTCATTTGAGGCTGGTATTTGTAACCCAAGCAGAAGATTACAAATCAAAGTGAAAGACTTGATAATGAATTTGGGGGGTGGGGGGGTCAACAAATAATGAGAGAGTAGGATTTTGCATGAAGTTCCTTAAGAATAACAACAGCCATTCAGAATATTGTATTTACAAGAAAGTATTCTAAAAACTGAGCCAACACAAAAGTGGAGAAATTAAGTTTTACCAAAAGGGATAACTGCAAGTAGAGATTTAAAAAATATGCAAGGATGGCTGAAATTTACAGGAGAAAATTTGCAAAAGAGCTACATGTACTGGGCACAGATAACTAAGTAGGGAAAGCTAATAGAGTAGGATGAGCCCTAGCAGAAATATGGATTACAAGTTAGAGATGTCTTCCCCATCAGTGATAGTGTATAGACAAAGAAAAGGGACAGGGGAGTGCTAACTGAAAGACCAAAGACGGGCTGTGGTTGATTTTTTTTGGTTGGGTCTAAAACATAAGCTACTGTTAAAAAAGCATAATTAGTAGGGTGTATGAAATATTGCATGATAACTATGAGAATCAGAAGAGGTTATAAATGATTGGGAAGGCGATTTTCAAAGGAATGGTGGTGCATCAAGTTCCAGAATGTTTAGGAGTTTTGCATGGAAGTGTTTACATTGATATTTTTTTACCCCATGCAGACCAGAGAATTTTTCATCCAGTAGATAGCAAGTGCTGTGGAGGTATAATGGTAAAGAGAGAGGTAACTGGGTACATATTTTGGGGGGGGATGTAATGATTGCCAGATTTTAAAAACTCCCTATAGAATGCTTTCAGAAATGTTGGGGATGCAAATGATTGTAACTGAAAAAAAATATTTTTGACTGGGATGTAGGATCTGAATTGCCTAGATATAGTAAGGTTTTGCCAAGTTTAGTGGCAATGGCTGCCCAAAAAGCAATTTAGTAGAAAACTGAGGTCAAAGTTTAAATCAAACGTAATGGAAGTATAGAATATTCTGAAAAGAGGTAAACTAGAAGTGAGATCATCAGAAAGGGGAAGGAGCAAATTACATAGAAATAAATTGATTTGTGGGAAAAATACATGGAGCATAATGTTCACATGGAGAAGGAAAGAAGTGAGCATTTTATGTAATGGAGTGAATAAAAAATGTTGAAAATGTAGCATATATGTATATTGCATAAAAATAATAATATTGTTATGGTTTGTTTTTTTTTCTAAATGTATGCATTTTTAATGTCCTGTTAATACAGATGTTAAAAAATAAAGAAGGCGGCTCCAAATAAAACATAACCCATACATAGTTGTTGGATTGGCAGTTGTTTCTCTGACAGTATGCCAGCCGTTAACGTCAGGGATGTTTGCACTAGATGCAAAAGCATAACCAGCAGAGTCACATAGGATACTTTCCTGTCAAAGATCTGATGATATGGTGTACACTGTTGCACAATCATGCATTCAGAATATTGCAGTACGAAATGTTTGACAGAAGAATGTTGTAAGCAGAATCAAAAAGTATAAAATAACCAAAAAATGTTAAAATCAGTAGTATGGTGCACATTTTAAATGATGTTTTGAGAATTTGATGGTTCTTTTAAGTTAGAGAGTAAATTATGAAACTGTTAGCATATCAGTACAGAAACTTTTTTTTTTTAACTCTCACTTTTTTTTGCCTTTTCAAAGGTTATTGTACAAAACTACAATTCTGTACTGACCCTTTCCCATCTATACCAATCTGCTGATGCCCTCCTTGTGCATGAAAATGATACAGTTCACAAGATCTGTGCTCAGTTAATGGGCCTTAAGCACATTTCCTTCAAAGATGTTAACCAAGTAATAGCACATCAGCTTGGTGGTGTACTGCAACCCGCATACTCTTCAGTGGGGGCTACTGCATATGGGCAAAATCCAGTAGGTAATTATTCATATTTTTTATTGTTGTGAGGAGATGGAATCATTTCCTGGTGTAAATAATTGTACTTTTCTAATTGTAAAACACTGGTTCCTACCCTTGGAACCTGTAAAAATAAAATAACATAAAACAGCTATAATTAATGCACTTTCTCTTGTGTGTATGTTTGTTTATCTTTTAAACTGCTGAAGGTTCCTCCTTCAGTACGATTTTGGCAACATGGTAGAATCGATATCCATTGTGCCTTTGGTTTTAACATGTTAAGTGACCTTAGAAATAATTCTGAGTAAGCATTTTGCATAGATAAGAGCTGGAGGAAAAACAAAGGATATTGGTTCATTCAGTTTGTGTCCCCCACTGTAGTCTTAACATGTGGTTTTATTGTCTTAGTTTGAGGAGCATTAATTGTAAGAAGGGGTAGCAGAGTAGCACAGCTGTTAGCATTGCTACCTGTCATTGCATGATTCTCAGCTAGGTGCTTTCTGTGAGCAGTTTGCACTTCATTCCTGTCTAGGTGTTTTTTCAGAAGGATGCTGCAGTTTCCTTTCACACCATAAAGGCAAGCCATAGGTGAACTGATAATCCTGAAAATTACCCATAGGCACAGGGTGTTGTGTGCACGTGTGCTCATCCATCCGTTGACGGGCTGGTAGTCTGTACAGAGTAAATTTCTCTGCCTTCCACCCATCAAATGCTGGCATAAGTTCCAGCTCCTCTGCAACCCTAAAGTGGATTAAGTAGTTAATTGGGGAATGAGTTCATGAATAACTGTTGCAGTTAAAGCCCTTGCGATTCTCTTTGAGCGTTTTGCCAGTGTTTAGTTTTCTATCAGTTCCTGTGTGTTTCCTGTTGGAATATTTGTTGATTTAATGGAACCACTTATTTGACATTTTTGTCATCAGTATTGGTTTGTGTCTATTAATTTCTTTTGGATTGTCAAGAGTTGGTCCTTTTCAAAGCCGTCTCTAACTTTGTAGAGAAGTTTATATTTATTCTTGGTTATTGTGTTAATTTAATCTGAATTGGCATGTTACATTTTTTCTTTGTTTTTCCTGCTATAATATATTGTTCTTCACAGTGCAGGACATCAAGTCTTATCCATTTAAAAAGTAAGGATAACTGGACTGTGTAATGATTTCACTTCCAAAGCAATGTTCTGAAGGCCTAAGACAATGGAAGTTTATTTGACTAGAGAAGAAGTACGTAGTAAAAAGTTAGATAAGATCCAGGCAGAAGCTGAAAATTCTTCTGATGGGGAAGAGAAGACACTAGTTTCAAAAAAAGGTGTCTCTAACCCACTTGGTAAATAACTGTGTAACATTTTCTTATGAGACTTAAAAGAACGATGATAGGGAAAAAAATGGATGATAGTAGGAAAAGGGGTTAAAGATAGGGGTGATAGTAAGAAAAAAAAAGGTAAACAAAAAATACATTTTTTCCAAATATTGCACCATTCAATATTACTCAAGTACTTTTAAAACAGCAACATTGGGGGGCGACCAGGGCAGCATGGTGGCTCACTGGGGGGGGGTATCATTCTACCTTTTTGCTCTGGGGTCTAAAATTCAGTCCTGATTTTCAGTTGCTTTCTATGTGGACTTATTGTAATTTCCTCATGCCAGTGTCTGTTTTTTTTCTCAAATACTTGTTTCCTCACACTCGCTTCCCAAAAGCATGTTAGTTTCCAGTACTAAACAGTCTGCACAGTTCAGATATCGAATAATATATATATATTTATCCCCCCCCCCCCCCCACAGAGGGAGGTTTTGACTTCCCCATCCCCTATCCCTTTACTTAATATAGCCAACTTTGAGGTCACACCAACACGGAGGTCACACTTTTTGTCAGTGACTGTTACAAATCATGAGAAATGACTGAGGAAGTGTATTAAATGGTTAAATACTCGTGCTCTAGTCACCTGTTACTTCTCCAGTGACAAACCCCTCTAGTTTTGTTTGTGTTTTGTTGTCCACTAGCAGGGTTCATTATTGGTGAAAGCATGAGGAAGAAAATTTCCTCATGCTTTTGATAGTTGCACTGTAACACTGTACAAACAATAAATGATAATATCCATAGTTTACATATTCCTTTACTAAAACTGAAATGCTTGCGTAGTAATGCTTTAAGAAATGCAGAACTCAAGGGACAAAGGCAAGAGACTAACATGTCTTTGTTGAGGCAGATTACCTGTCAGACTCGTTAAAAACTAAGAGGCATAATCAGAAGGGAAGTAGTAGTATACATCTCTGGTGGAGTCACCTCTGGCTAATCCAAAGGATAAGGATGATGTGTCTTCAGGTTCCATGTCCAGAAGATATTTCCTTTACCCTGTATGTGGAATATGCATATCTGTACATTCCATTTAGGCTGTTGTACAGGAAAACTCTTTGATTTCAAGAGGTAGATATGTTATTTGCAAGTCTTTCATTTGTTATCATAACCCTGAGAACATTTGCAACATGTTTAGCTCAAGTGTTTTCTCATTGTGGACACAGTTGCTAGTGGTTCATATTCAGAGTACTTCTACATAATTAGATTTTAGTGGTAGTGAACTGGTGCCACTTACTGGGTGTAACTGTAAAGTACAGCTGTTCTACAGTAAACTAACATTTTTGAAGCATTCCTTGTGCAGCATAGGTGAAGGCTTTTCTGACTGAGGACAAGATCAATAAACTGTTTTATTGTAAATGTTACATCTGTAATTATCCTCACCACATGGCAGTTTCACAAAGTTCTAAGCCGCGTGTCTTCCTCTCTTATGTAGGACTCCACATGAGGAAGTCAAAGTGCTTCCTGAAAAATATTTGTAGTAAAGCAGCTGATCTCTTATAAGCTCAAACACCTGGTATGCATTTTGTAAGGAGGGCACCTTACTCATGGGTAAACCCTAAGAATCTGTCAAAAGAAATGCCTCTCCATCTGGCTCCTGTCCAGTGTTTCACAAGTGACTCTGGATTCTGCATAGAGTACCCATTTTACAACATTTTCATGCAGAATCATTGCTTCTTCCAGAATATGTTTTCAGGTTGAAGCAGGGAAGAGAAGAAGCAGTTATTCTACTCTTTAGTCTGTGGCTCATTAATAGTATAGTTGGGGATGAGCATCATAGCTGGCCTTAGGCATAGGCCAACTAGGCGGCGGCCAAGGGCACCGCTCTAGCAGGGATGCTTTTCCAGTAATCTGGATAATGTAGGTAGACCAGGAAGGGGACACCAGTTGGTTGGGGGGTGCTGTGGAACCCTTTTGCCTAGGGGACCAGTTGACCAAAGGCCAGCCCTGATGGGCATGAACTGTGTGAGTGAGAATCTTTGTTCTAGCAACACTAAATGTACATCTTGGTAGAACTCACTGTTAATAATCTGTGCTTTCTTCGTGAGATTTTTCACACCTTGAACTTTTTCTTGTCCATTGGACTGTAGATTAGACAAGAGGTGTCATATTGAAACTCCTGTTGTTCTGAAAATTTGTTGAACCTCCATACTTGTATTCTGAGAACAGATCAGAGGCGAACACATCAGGTGCTTTGTTGTGAAAATGCAGCTCTAAGTGCGTTAATAATACCAGCACTTTTATTGCCTTTTAACTTCATGACCTCAACAAACTTGCAATAATAATCTGCATTTGTCTGCTGTGTGTAGCCAAAACTGAAGCAACTGTATTCTGTCTTCATTTCATGGTCTTACCTGTATCATCGCCTTTGTTTGATTACACTGTTGTGCATTATATGTGAGCAGTCTTGAACCTCTTATTTAGTTTGCACTGACATACCTAGTAAGTATTTACAAGCAGTTGTTTTGCACTTCAGAGTTCCTAATTATGGACCGTGTAGTCATCATTTCCTTCCTAAGTTGATTAGGTACTATCATTTTTATCTACCTTAAACATCAAAATTTATATACCGCTGATTTCTTCATTAAATAAAAAGTAAGAACGTATCTCTTTCTTGACAGTGGATTTTGTTCTGGTTGCTTTCTTTGTTCATGGATGCCTCAGGCATGGGATGAGGGTGACTTTTGGCTCCCTAAAAGTATACAGGGTGTGGTCGCCTCAGCAGAAGGAGCACATCAGTGTCAAAGAGATGAGAGTTCCTCTGCTGGCTCTTCAGGCCTTTGTCTCTCTGTTTTCCAGGGCCTCTCAAGGTATTCTCACAAACAGTACCACAGTGATGTGGTATATCAATAAGCAGGGCAGAATGAGATCTTGTCTTCTTTGCCGGTTGGCACTTCTGGTGTGGGATCTTGCTGCCAGGTGACTGTTCAGGCAGTTTATATCCCTTCCGGTCAAAGCTTTGTGGCAGACACTCTGAGCAAGTCTTTAACTCAGTCCCATGAGTGGATGCTTCAAAGGAATGTGTTTCTGGACATTATCCACCTGTGCGGTACTCCTCAAGTGGATCTTTTTGCCTCCCCTCTGAACAGACAGCATCATCTGTTTTGTGCCACAGTCCCAGGTCTTCTGGTGTGGAAGGTGGATGCTGTCTCATTCTCTTGGAAAGGGGATTTTTCTTTATGCTTTCCCTCCCCTTCCTGTCATTCCGAAAGTCCTGTTCAAAATCCAACAGGATGCTCCCAAAGTCTTGGTGACTCCAACAGGATGCTCCCAAAGTCTTGGCGACTCCCTTTTGACCACGAGAGCACTGGTTTCCTCTTCTTCTGCATCTAGCCAGGGGCAATCACAAGTTTCCTTACAGGGTGGATCTAATCACAGAAGACAAGGGATCGCTTACCCATCCTCACCTGTGCACGCTTCAGCTGACACTGTGGTTGATAGGGTTTTGATTCCTCAGACACCTTTTTTTCTGAGGACAATGCTGCAAGTCCTACAGGAGGCCAGGAAACCTACGACTAGGAAGTCCTATTTATCCAAATGGAAAGAGGTTTTCTTTTTGGTGTCTGTAGTAACCTGAACCCACTTACTGTGGATGCTCCTTTGGTTCTCACTTATTTGTGTGAATTGCTCAATGCTGGTTTGGCCTTTTCTTAGGCCCATCTATCAGCTATCTCTGCTTGATTGCCTTTTTCTCCTCCTTTAGCGGCCAGATTTGAGGTTTGACAATTTCCTAAAGGCTTCCTTAATATTAGACCTCCCAGGAAGTCTGAAAAAAAGTTATTAATCTAAGTAAAGGAGTTTAATTCCAGATGTCCGTCCATATCACTGTTGTATTTGTCACCTGAGTGAGCTCCTGCCAAGGATAGCCCAATGTCTGGCCAGTATATACCAAAGCCTTTGGCTCTTATAGGTGCTGTACATCACATGTCACAAGACGTAGGGCATAAAGATGACATATGGACACATGCTAAAATCTTCTTTGCCACCAGTCCACCATTATCACATGGCATTCTGAATGGCCTTCTGCTGTGCTGGTTACCAAACCATTTTTTTCAGATTAGTGCCCTGTTGGGATTTCTTCTGTTACTTTTCTTGTTTGCTGTTGTGTTCATGTCATCCAGAAAGGCAAAGTGTCAGTGTGGAAGGCAGATTCCCCATGAAGACTATCACGACCATAGTCTTTTTTCACTTTAGTGCTTCCCGTGATCATGTGTGCCTAAGACCCTGTGTAGTCACTTCTCCCTCTGTCCATATACCTGGAGAACCAGTGTCACAAGTTGTTAGCTCAGGGTGCTCTGGTGGAATCCTCCCAGTTTGAGGACCAGCTGTCTGCCAAGAAAAAGGCCAATAAGGTCAGGTTCAATGCAGCTGCTGTGAAGACTCCACTGTACATCCCCTCTAGAGGCTGGTGAAAGCCCTGAAGACCATCTCTTGCTTCTTTGGATTCCTCTACAAGGATCCTGTCAGAGACTGGCATGGATCCAGCTTCTCACTTGTCCTCTGAGGCTTTTCAGATGTCTGTACCCAATGTTGATGGAGAACCACAGCTGATATATCTGAGGGAATGAGAGGGATTCCTCAGATTTTTTTAGTGAGGGAAGAGATTCTTACAACTATTATTGAATCGTGTTAGGGGTCTGATCCCCTGAGGGTGTTTCTAGCAGGTGTACCACAGAAATAGAAACAAAAGACAAAGCATATTTCCCAGTTGTGAAGGATCCCCAACGTGAATGGCAGGATTTCACTCAGAGTTATTTAATGCCTTGATGGCCTTGAAGCAACCTCAAGGAGTATCTATTCCTGCTCCCCCCGATCTTCTATTCCATTCAAGAGACCTAGGGAATTGGATTCCTCAGGTTAGGATCTGGACTCTGTATGAATCCCTAGCTTACTCTTCCCAAATCCCTTCTTCCTTGGACTTTGATTCAGAGGAGGAGGATTCCTCAAGTCCAGACTCCCCATTGGAAGAGCTGTCCTCTTGTGGATATCATTGCCTGTATGATGGATGATTTTAAGTGGGATTGTTCCCTGGTCTCGGATATTCAAAAAAGGTATTATGAGCTCCTACAGATGGGAGTCTCCCAAACCATCTACTGTTCCTCCTGTTTTAGCTGCTGTTTTAGATACCTTTTTCTACAGCTTCTGTATTCCTGAACTCTCAGCCCCCTGCACCAAAAAAAATGTCTGTGTAAATGCCCTTCTCCTGAGCCTTCTGTATTGTCTGTCTCTTCTAACAAACCATCCAAGTTGCTGCCTTCTACCAAGCTGCTGTCTTCTGATAAGGATAGTTGGGCAAGAAAGTTTAAATTGCTGCCACCTTGTCCTTCAGGGCCATTAACTACCAAACTTGTGTGACCAGGTATGTCCTTTCTCAGGTTTGTAAGGTATTTTTTGACTCTTGTTTGGGCATTTCCCTTCTGTGCTTCACTTCCCAAGTTGCTCGCCATTCAGTCAAATGCAGCTGTGATGCAGCTTATGCCTCTTCCAGGGCTGCTGCCTTTGGTTTCATTATTAGGTGTTATTCTTGGGTTCGTTTTCAGGCTTTGCCTGATGACATCAAGGCCAATCTCTTGGATGCTCCTTTGGATAACAAAGTATTTTTGGGTACACTGCTGAGCTTTTCAAGTCCCTTCAAGACAAGGGTAAAGCCTTGCAGGAGATGAAACATTTTTATTTCTCCTATTCCTAGGTTTCAGAGGAATTATCCTTACAAGTCTGCCTTTGTAGGCAATATTGCCCTCCTCCTGAGGGTAAGAGGGGTTCTAGGTGTGTTCCTTCTACTAATTCTACTCAGACTCCTGCCTCCAGGGAACCTTATTTTCAGGACAAGCCTGGTTCTGTTTGATGGTTTGCTTCCCCCTCCCCTCAGCCAGGTTCCCTAGTCTCTATGCTTTTTCTGGTCTCTTTCAAATTGGCTACAAATCACTTCAGACACTTTGGTTCTGTCCATTCTCCATTAGGGATGCTTCATGGTTTTAAAGTCCCTTCCTCCCTTTCTAGGCATTCCTCAACCTCCCTCTGGAACATCTTTCTCTTTTCCCAGAGATTCTTCACTCTGTTTTGGATCAGGGCACTATTAAAGCTGTGCCACCCACCATGGTAGGGAAGGGTTTTATTCCATTATGATTTTGGTTCCACGAAAGGGGGGTACCTGGAGACTAATTCTCTTTCTCAAGATTCTATCCCTTCGGATGTTATCCGCTCAGGCTTTTTCCTCTTCCTGTTCTTTTCTCAGGCCTTTCTGATGTCTTTCGATCTCAAGGATGCATACCTTTACATACCCTTCCATCCTCTTTTCAGGAAATGTTTGTTACTCTGTCTCTCCCTTGCATTTTCAGTTCTCTGCTTTGCCCTTTCTACTGCCTCAAAGGTATTTACCAAATGCTCCTGTTATTACTCTTTGCAGGCTTCAAGGTATTCAAATTTTTCCATATCTAGAAGATCTACTTATTCAAGGTCCTTCTCCCAGCAGTCTGGTTTACTGGTTGTCTATTGCACAGTCTGGGGTTCACCATAAACTTCCATAAATCAGTTCTGACATCTTCTCTGGATCATATTTTCTTTGTATGCAGGATTCAGATGGTTTCCATGTCGGCAACCCAAGGCTCTCTCTCTTTATAACCTTTTTCCAGTCATTTCTACCTCTGGCATCTGTCACAGCCAGGGAATCTCTCAGGATCCTGGCTTCCACCATTCCCATGCTCCCTCTTGCTAGGCTCCATATGAGGAAACTGGGGGTACCTCAAGTCAATGCGACTTCAACAATGCCACTCACTGGAGTTCCTGGTGCCTTTTCTTCCCTGTCTCAAGCTTGACCTTCTCTGGTGGATTCAGCAATGCGCTGTCAATCCATGGCTTCCTTTTCAATCTCTGTTTCACACTCTGGAGATTTTTACAGATGTTTTAGACAGGGAGTGTGGTGCTTCTTGTGCTCCTCTTGAAGGTTCAGGATATCTGGCTTCCTCATCAGAGGTCAGACTGTATCAATATAAAAGTGATGAAGGCTATGCATCTGGCTCTGCAAGCTTTTCATTTCCTCAAAGTTTTCAAACAGTACCACAATGAATACTACATTGATGTGGTTTGTCAGCATGCTGGGGGGAGGGAGGCATGAGGTCCTATCTTCTTTACGGACTAGTTCTTCAGGTCTGGGATCTAGCTATCTAGTATCAAGTGACTCTTTAGGCAGTTTACATTCCCTCAGAGCACATTCTAGTGGCAGACTCTTTGAGCAGGTCCAGCATGCAAGCTCACTAATGGATGCTTCACAGAGATATGTTCTTGGGCATTGTCTGTCAGTAGTGTGTTCTAGATGAAGATCTTTTCCAGAGTCCCAAATTCCCTGGCTTGGAAGGTGGACAGACCTGTCTTTTCCTTGGAGATGTTTCAATACACTCCTCCTCCTGTTCATAGGTTAGTACTAAGCTAACTGCCCTTTTGAGCCATTTTAAGCTTAGCCAATTATCCCTTGTGAGACTCAAACCCTGCACCTTGTGTTTGTAAGGCAAATACTCTGTTACCATGATTTCTGCACAGGATTAGGCAGGGCTCTCTCAAAATCTTCCTGGTGACTCCCTTTTGCCCCAGACAGCATTGATTCTCTCTTCTTCCTCACTTGGCCAGGGGCAATCACCACATGTACCTCACTAGGTGGATCTTCTCACACAAGACAAGGGATCTCTTGTCCATCCTCACCTGCCCACTCTTCAGCTGACATTGTGGGTGACATGGTTTTGATCCCTTTTAGAAATCTCTTTCATGAGAATGTGCTCTGGGTTCTGCAGGAGGCCAGGAAGCCGACTACCAGAAAGTCCTATCTGTCCAAGTGGAAGTGATTGTTTTGTCTGGTGCCTCCTACTATCAGGATCCGCTCTCTGTGGAGGTTCCTCTGGTTCTCTCTCTTGTGTGATCTGCTCTATGCTGGGTTGGCATATTATTTAATTAAAATCACCTGTCAGTAATTTCTGTTTGTCTGCCCCTGAATCCTCATCTGGCCTCTACATTTGAGGTCAGGACATTTCTTAAAGGCGTCCTTCATATCAGGCCTCCGAGGTAGACTATTTTGCCTTCTTTGTACCTTCATTTGTACTTGAGAAATTGACCCAGGCTCCTTTTGGGCCTGCTTCTTCAGCTTCCTTGAAACATACTTGGAAGACTGTCATTATGGCTCTCACTTTAGCCAAGAGAGTTTTGGAACTTCAAGCTCTCATAGCTGTTGTTCCTTTATTAATTTTTTACAGAGATACTGTGCATCTTCATAATAATCCCTAATCCTCTTATGCTCAAGGTAGTCAATGAGTTGTCCCTTTATCAGTCTATTTATCTTCAGTTTTTCCTTCTCTGCAGTCTGCCAGTGAGAAAGTTCTTCACACCATGGATTTGCATAGGCAGCTCAGATGTTATTTAGATAAAACTAAAGTTTTTTTTGCAAATCTGAACAGCTTTTTGTTTCTTTTCATCCCAGGACTTTGGACTTGGCTGTTTCCAAGTAAACCATCTCCTGGATTTGTAAGGCCATTTACTGTTGTTGTTTTCATGACAAATGTCTTTCATCGTCTTTGAAGGCACATTCTGCTAGGGCGGTTGTCTATTTTGATGCCTTTGCCAAGGATCTGGACATCAATTCTATCCTTGAAGCTGCTAATTGGTCCTATGTTAAATTTTCACTAAGCATTACAAGTCGGATGCTCTTTCCAGGGCCAGAGCAGGCTTTGCTATTCTGCATGGGTTTGTGTAGCATTCCTTCTGTGCCTTCCTACTCCCAGGATTCCTCTTTTTTTTTTTTTTAACATCTTTGTTGAATCATCACTTATGATACAGGCAAATTTACATTTATACAAAAGTAATCAAATTAAGACTAACAAACATTATACTTCACACATATATTGCTACAGTAGACTCCCTCTTATCCGGTCTCACTTTTACTGGACTCCTCTGAACCGGCCATCAAATTTTTGCTGTAGCCATAGCAACAGACAACAGAGAAGAACAACACACACGCTCCTCCAGGCATTTCAGAATGTCTCAGCTTATCATTTTAATCTTAAAATGTTAAAATATTGAAACAAAACAAACTTGCAGTTTTTATTTTATATATTGCAAGTTCATTTTGTTTCATTTTAAGATTAAAACAATAAGCTGAGACATTCCGAAGTACAAGATTAAAGCAAGACCAGATAAGTGACTTACCAGTATAGTACTTGTGTGCGGAATTTAAAGTAGCCGTGAGACAAAGGTGTGTGTGTGTGTGTGTGTGTGTGTGTGTGTGTGTGTGTGTGTGTGTGTGTGTGTGTGTGTGTGTGTGTGTGTGTGTGTGTGTGTGTGTGTGTGTGATTTAAACTAGCCATTCTGTTAATAGTATGAGAATGAAAGTGCATGTGTGTTTGTGTGTGTTTTAACATGCCTCTCAACTGTCCAGATTTAGCCTCATTGTTTTGGTCTGTTTCTCGTACAATTTATGGTTTTCTGGCAAATCACAGAGGATTGAAGTCACTAAGTAATGACATATATATGAATTTCAGATTTTATAACCTTCAGAAAATGGATGGGAGCACAAATTATGTTGTTCTAGCAACTTTATAAGTTAAAAAAGAGCAATATTTAAAATCTCTCCCAATTTTTGGGCAAGCAGCCCCATTATTTCAGACTTTGTCCAGATTTCTTGCACTAAAAGGCCAAGAGGTATGCTTACCTCTCGACTGTCCAGATTTTTGCAGAATGTCCAAATTTATGCCTCATATTTTTGCCTATTACTCATAAAATTTGTGGCTTTCTGGCAAATCACCGGGGATTGAAATAACTAAATAATGCCAAACATTTGAGATGTTCTTCATTCCACATTGCTGCAGTCCTAACTATTGGGTAGTCCGCTGTCCAGTCGGCCCGAATACCAAAGTATATGGCTGACGTCGGTCAGGGCGCATTAGACTGACGTCAGTACGTCAGGGTACTAATGCGCATGGCCAACGTCATATCCTCAGTCTTTTTTGCCGCATGGTCCGATGCAGAAGCAATTTTGCGAGTGCAGGTTGGCGTTCTGAAAGTTTCTGAAGCCAGAGTTTCAGACCGAATCAAAGTTGGCTAAGTACCCCGTTGGGGAATATTTTGGTTTTTTCTTGCCTCAGTATTTAACCGGATGTCAGAAAAAGTGAATAACTGTATTTCTTGTGGGAAACAGATACCTCATAGGGATTACCATACTTTGTGTATACCTTGTTTAGGGCCTGAGCACGGCGTTGTTGGATGCGCTCTTGTGCTAGATTTAACAAACGCACTATTAAGAGAAGGTTAGACTGTGCCAGGTTAGTGTTTGGGAAGCGTTGTAATTATAAAATGCCGTCGGATGCTCCGGCCCGGCTTCGACTAAAAAGCGCAAGGACAAAACAGCAAAGCCTAGAGTGGAAGAACCGACAGTCCCAGGCGCCGGTTCTTTAGAAACTCAGTGGAGCCGGAGGTTTTGCCAGGTGTTTCTTTGGAGTCTCAGGGAGAGACTTTACTGTTACAGGATGTCTCCTCTCAGGAAGTAGGCCAGGCTGAGGGGCTTCTCAGGTGGCTGTTCTTCCCTCTCTTCCTAAGGTGGTAAGAGCCTCCCTTCTGTTTCCAAGGCTGCTTTGAGGGGCAGGCCGAGTTTTGCTTCAGTGGGGGTTTCTCCTAGTGCTTCAGGGTCTTTGCCTAAGAAACATATGCTTAAAATGGCAGAGGATTTGATTACTTTGATAAGGGGTTCTATGCCCCTCCTGATAAGAGGCCTAGGGTGGAACCTGAGTTTGAGAGTTTTGAGCATTGCTCGGAGGCTTCTGAGTCTTGGCTGAAGACTTGCAGGAGTTCCTCCTTATTCTGATTCTGATGTGGATGATTCTACTCCTTCAGCTTCCTCCTGAGGATTTTTCATTTTCAGAGACTCTGCATTCCATGAGGGAGCATTTTAAATGGGAAGGTCAAGATTTCTCTGATTCCAGGAAAAGGCTTAGGGAATTCTTGTTTTTACCCCAGCATAGGCCTTTAGCTATACCTCCTGTTTTGAATGTGGTGGAAGATGTTTTTGTAGAGGCTTCCCTGAATCCTGATTCTTTGCCTCCTGCCCCAGTTAAACCGGATAGGTATTATAGGGTGCCTGAAGCTCATAAGTATCTTTTTAAGAGTCCTAGGGCAGACCCGGAAACTGTTTCTCAGGGGCCTAAAGGTGTGAAGGCCTCAGTTGTTAAAAATCCTGTCCCTCCTGATAAAGAGGCAAGGGCTTTGGATAGATGGGGAAAGAAAGTGTATACTTCTTCCACTTTAGCCATGAGGGCGTTGAATTGTCAGTTTCACATGTTAAAATATCAGAATTATCTTCTTTCACAGTTGAAATCTAAGGTGGATGCTCTGGCGGAAGGTATTGAGTGTAAAGAGTTGCAGGATTTAGTTCATGTGTCTGAACAGGTGGGTAAACATTCCTTGCAATGTGGTTTTGATGCTGTGCAGGCCTCCTCCAGGGTGGCTGCCACTGGTTCTGTTCTTCGTAGGCACGCCTGGTTGAGAGATCAGAATTTAGCTGAGCATGTTAAGACACGGATTTTGGATGCTCCCTTGCAGTCTGATGTGTTGTTTGGTTCGCCTGTAGAAGCAGTTTTGAAGAAAATGGAGGACAAGGCTAAGTCTATGCAAACTGTTAAAGATTTTTGCAGGTGCAGCCTCCGAAGTTCAGTAGAAATTGGCCTGCTAAGGGATGGACTTATCCTGCTTATGATTCCCAGTCTAGGGGTAGGTCTAGACGTGGTAGGGGCAGAGCTCAGGGTTCTTTTAGGCCTAGAACAGGGAGTTCCCCTGCTCAGACTTCTGGTGAGGGCAGGGGTCAGTCCTTTCGTAAGCAGACCCAATGACCTGCCTTTTCAGCTGCCAGTTCATTCTCGCCTGGCAGCACCGTTGGGAGGAAGACTGTCTCTTTTCAAAGAAAATTGGGATTTAATTACCCAAGACAGATGGGTTCTGGATATCATTCACCACGGTAACAGGTTTTATTTCCATACCTTGCCTCCTTTCAAAGGCATGCCAGACATTCCTCCTCTACAAAGACAAGAGGCTCACAAGCAAATTTCTCAGTTACTCCAAATAGGGGCCATTCAGCGGTTCCTGTGCCAGAAAGGGGCCTAGGATTTTATTCTCGCCTGTTCCTAGTACCGAAGAAGGGGAACACGTGGAGACCAATTTTGGATTTATCTATCCTCAACACTTATCTGGACATTCCCAAGTTCAAAATGTTGACGTTACAACAGCTTTTACCTCTGCTGGGCAAAGATCACTGGATGGTAACTTTAGATCTCAAGGAAGCTTACCTTCATGTGCCTATAAGACTAAGTTGCAGAAAGTATCTGCGTTTTCGAGCTGGAAATTCTCATTATCAGTTCTCTGCATTGCCCTTTGGCTTATCTACTGCGCCCAGAGTATTCACAAAGGTTCTGGCTCCAGTGATAGCTTACTTCAGGCTAAAAGGAATTCAAATCTATCCTTACTTGGACGATTGCCTGATTCTGGCTCAAGAAAAGGAAGACCTTCTACAGCATTTGGAATATGTCATAGCAGTGCTAAGATGCCTAGGGTATTCTGTGAGCGAAATAAAGTCCAGTCTAGTACCCTCTCAAGACATGTGCTTTCTGGGTGTGAGACTGAATACAGCAGCCCAGATGGCCTTTTTAACCCCGGACAAACAAAAGAATCTTTCCAGTTATTTCCATCAACTATCTCTTCAGTCCGGGCTGACTGCAAGGACAGTCCTTCAAGCCTTAGGGTTCATGGCATCTTGTATTCTGGTGCTTCCCAATGCCAAACTGCATATGAGGAAGCTACAATGGTATCTCAAAATGTATGGACACAGCACTGCCAGGATTTGGACACTGTCATTCAAATAATACCTTGCATTCAAAAGGAATTTTTGTGGTGGGCTCAGGAATGTCACCTAAACAAGGGACTCTCTGTGACCCGGCCAGAGGCGAGTCAAATTCTAACGACAGATGCCTCAGACATTGCTTGGGAGCTCATCTAAATGGAAAGTGGATACAAGACAAGTGGCCTGCCAGACTACAGCATCTACATATCAACATGAAGGAGATGTTAGCAGTCCAGTTTGCATTAATGGCTTTCAAGGAGTTACTTCTTCCAGGGCAGGTGTTGATTCTAACAGACAACACAACTGTCATGTGGTACATCAACAAACAAGGGGAACACATTCTTACCCATTGTGCAGGCAAGCAATGATTTTATGGGAGACTGCGCTCAGCTTGCAACTAACTCTTCAGGCAAGGTTTCTGCCGGGAGCACAGAACTCCTTAGCAGATGTGTTAAGCAGACAACTCATGGATCCCCACGAGTGGAAACTGGATCTTCATGTATTTCAAAAGTTGACAGTGTCCTGGGGAACTCCAGACATAGATCTGTTCGCTTCTCCACTAAACCACCAGCTGCCAAAGTTTTGCACAAAGAGGTTTCATCACACAGCTTGGAAAGTGGATGCTCTTTCTTTCAGTTGGAAAAATCTTCATGTGTATGCGTTTCCACCTCTGCCTCTTCTTCCAAAGGTGCTTCTAAAGGTCAGACAAGACAAGCCAAGGATGATTTTAATAGCTCCAGATTGGCCTCGGCAGCACTGGTACCCATTACTGAGGAGTCTGGTAAAGAAGCCTCCATGGCCTTTACCCTTGATTCCACATCTGTTGTCTCAGAAGGACGGTCGTCTGCTCAATGTCAAGCTTCACTCTCTTCATCTAACAGCCTGGCATGTAATGTTTTGAAAGACAGCAGGTCTCAACTTCCTCAACAAGTTTTAAATGTGATTATGGAAGCCAGAAGACCTAGTACAAGGAAAGTGTACGCAGAAAAATGGAAGAGATTTTTATTTTGGACTGCAGCAAAGAATTTGGAGATTTCAGAGCCTAATTTGAGTGTGGCTCTTCAATATCTTACTGAGTTATTGGACAAAGGTTTGTCTTTCTCTTCCATTAAGATTCATGCTGCAGCAATTTCAGCTCACTATGATTGTGACCCACCATTGTTTTCACATCCTTTGTTCAAGCAATTTCTTAGAGGGGCAAAGAATATAAGACCCCCACGTAGAGCTCCTACTCCTGCTTGGGATCTCAATTTTGTGTTGGAGAAACTTACTCTACAACCTTTTGAGCCTGCAGCTACTGCTGAACTGAAATACTTGCCATGGAAGACTGCTTTTTTGTTGGCCATTACTTCTGCAAGAAGGGTTTCTGAGTTACAGGCCCTTATGGCGGTTGAGCCTTTTGATTTTCATAAGGATAGGGTATCATTACGTACTAATCCTTCCTTTATGCCTAAAGTGGTTTCTAGTGTGGCTTTAAACCAAACTATTCATTTGCCTACGTTTTATGCAGATCCCCAAAATAAAGGGGAAAAGATTTTGCATACTTTAGATGTACACAGGCAATTGCGTTATTATTTGAGCAGGACTAAGGATTTTAGGCAGTCTCAGCAGTTGTTTGTTTCTTTTGCTTTGAGTTCTCAGGGCAAGCCTGTGTCAAAACAAACTATTTCTAGATGGATTGGGTGTTGCATTACATTTTGTTATTCCCATCATGGCAAGGAGATTCCAGCTGGGATTAGGCCTCATTCCACTAGGGCTACTGCCACTTCAACAGCATTTCTGAGGGGGTGGCAACTAAGGATATTTTGGAGGCAGCTACTTGGAGTTCAGTGCATACTTTCTCTAAGCATTATCACCTTCCTCTCTACTCTAAGTCTAGGGCTGGTTTTGCCACAGCTATTTTGCAGGGCATGTTGTCAGTTCCTGCTTCCTTATGATTTGCCAGCCTCCCTTACCTCTGCTTTGGGATTCTACCCAATAGTTAGGACTGCAGCAATGTGGAATGAAGAACATAGTACAGTTTTGTACCTACCATAAATGTAGATGTTCGAGGATCCACATTGCTGCAGTCAATTTACCCTCCCTCCTTCCCCTCTGTGTTTAGGGGTGGTTGTGTAGGTGAGGTTATATTCTGCTAATTTTGTATATTTTGTATATATATATATATATATTTTGGTGCAGGTATGTTGGGAGTTTTTGGTTTTTGGCCTTATCTTTTCAGGGTCTTCTGACATCTGGGGCAAGAAAAGACTGAGGATATGACGTCGGTCATGCGCATTAGTACCCTGACGTACTGACGTCAGTCTAATGCGCCCTGACCGACGTCAGCCATATACTTTGGTATTCGGGCCGACTGGACAGCGGACTACCCAATAGTTAGGACTGCAGCAATGTGGATCCTCGAACATCTACATTTATGGTAGGTACAAAACTGTACTTTTCAGACTTCATTTTCTTCAGAAAATGCATGCTAAGACAAGTGCTATTCTAGCAACTTTCTAAGTCTATAAGAGCAATATTTAAAATCCGTTTGGGGGGGGTAGGTGTCAGAACCTATAAATGCTGTTTTGTATGCTTTTTCTGATTAACCAGCCCATTCATTAATCCATCCTAAGGTCCTGTCCCCAGCAAGGCCGGATAAGAGGGAGTCTACCTGTGTATATCATATAACCTAAGCAACATTACATACATTATTCAATTCCTGCCCATTTTTTTTTTAAAGAAGACACTTTCTTATTAAACCGTCACAACATAGGCAATCATACATTTATATAAATGAAAATGAACCACACCGACAATCCTAGTTGCAAGCATTTTACATCACAAACCGTACTGACACACTCCAGTTGCTAACATTATACATCACTTATAATCTACCCAATTGTTTTCAGTGAAACATTACATAGCTCATTTAAGTTCCACCTTCTTTTAAACCTCATTCCACCCATGTGTGTATTGTTCGCACAATTCCCATTTTTTCCAATGTAGTTTGCTCCTACCCTTTTTTAAAGATCGTAATTCCAGTTGTTTTATCTCTGTTACTATATTCACTACTTCTATTGTAGTTGGTTTAGACTTTGATTTCCATTTTCTATTAATTGCTTTTTTGGCAGCCACCATAATTAGACACAGCAAGGCCTTACCATGTCTAGGCAGTTCCGATTCTGTATCATAGCTCAGAAAAATCATATCCCTCGTCACACCAGTCTGCCCACCCAGCATCTACCACGGTGCATACTGCAGAGAATCCTTAATGTCCGCCAACCCACCACACTCCCAGAAAATATGTTCCCAGGTACCTCTTTCTTCCCCATCACACCTCTAATATTTGCAGTCTACCTGAGGAAAAATTCTCTGGAGTCTACTTGGGATATAAAAATATCTTTGTAAACATTTTCAAGCAAAAATCCTAAATCTTTTAGATTTTGTTGCATATTCTGGAGATATACATATCCTTCCATTGTTTCTTTGTGAATTGCTTATCCAGTCTCTCTTCCCAATCCTTTCTAACTTCCTGTCATTGATTCTTATAGTTATCATGCAATATTTTATATGCTCTACTAGTTATTCCTTTCTTAATGGCAGCTTCTGTTTTTGATTATACTAAAATCTTTACCAGTGCTGGTCTTTTGTTTAGGACCCCCCTTTTCTGTTTGCCTATATTCTGATATCAATCCTTGATAGGGAAGGCAATCTCTAACCTGCAGTCCAAATAAATTCTTGCCCTCTTCCCATTCTTTTTCCTTTCCCTTTCTAGTTATTTTCTACCAGTACCTTTGTTCCTTTGCCAGTTTTCCCCAATAAATTCAAGACCCTTCTTGCCTATTGTCTATATCCCTAATTGCAGTCATCCCTATCGGCAGAATCACCTTTCAGTATTCCTGTGCTGACTTAGTTCTTAGAATACTTGCTGCTACTTTATGGATATAGTATTGTGTGATTGTTATTCTCCTTATAGACCTGCATCCAAAATCCCAATTTCTCCTTGTTTCTCAAGCCCCCCCCCCCTCCCCGTTTCAGCATCATCCCTTTCCACTTTGAATTATAGATGTTAAGTTGTCTATCTCGCCTTCATTCTTGCTGGATGGGTTCGGAGCCGACCTCGGCTCCGACTCGGCCACTCTAAAAGCTCGAGAGTTGGTTCCACCGGCTCGAGGCTCCCCTTATATCCCACAATGCTAGGCGGTATTACCTCAGATCACGTTTGCCGCTACAGCTATCGAGACGTGTTGCTTCACCGACTTCAGGTTAGTGTAGGAACTAGTTTAAAAAGTTGATTAGAAACTCTTTTATTTAGTTTTCCATACAGTTTCCCCTTACCTTAAAGGTCTTTTATCCCTTTAGTCTAGTTTTCTTTAATTTTTTACCTTAAGAACTTATAGTTCTTCCCTTAGGCCTTCAGGCCCTCCCATCCCTTGGAGTGTGTGTGTTTTTCTGTAGGGACTTATATCAGTAAACAGCTAATTACTTAGTTTAAGTTTCTGTTTTTGGTTTATAGTGTAATCGGTGTGTCTGTGTTTGTGTGTGGTTACTTGTTCCTTGATATGTCCAAGGATTCGAAGGTCTCAGGCTTCAAGAAGTGTGACTCGTGCTGTCAGAAAATGTCTCTGACAGACGGTCACACTTCTTGTGTGTACTGCCTGGGACCTTTACACCTGCAGGACTCTTGTGCTGTATGCCATGGCTTCAGCCCTAGAGTCCTGCAGGAAAGAAAGAACAAGCTCATATTAAGGGGCTTGCTTAAGCCTGAGGGTCCCCCTACTTCTACTTCGGGTAAACCCTCTAAGGCTCCTAGGTCCTCGACTCCAGCTACTGAGTCGACACCTAAGGCTTCGAAGCCTACTACTACATCGGCTTCGGCTGGAGCCGATGAGACTCGAACTGCTACTTCTGTGGTTCCCTCGGCTCCGGCTGGAGCCGAGGCATTGGAAATTTCTGAGTCGGCTCCGATCAGACCATCGGAACCGACATCTAGAAAGAGGTCCAGGTCACCGTCCCTTGGCTCCGTTCATTCGGCTCCAGCATCTCCCTTGCTGTCTGAACGGAGCCATAGATCTCACTCCTCTAGATCATCGAGGCTTTCGGATCATGACCTTCAGAGGGTAGTGAGTCGACTTCTTAAGTCCGAGGCACTGGCCCAAATGCTTCAGAGCCCGACTCATCAGTCAATGCTTAACCCTATCCCTCAAAATGTTCCTCCTCCGACTCCTTTGAGCTCGGAGCCGGGGCGTTTCGGAACCGAGACTGTGGTAGCGTCGGAACCGATACAATTGTCTTCGGTTCCGTCGTCGGCTCCGATTTCTTCCTTGGAAGAATCTCGGCGCCGGACTCCCCTTGTCGGCTCCGAGGGGGTGAGTGGCATCGGACCCTTGTCCGACCCCGCTCTCCCTCTCGGCGCTGGTGAGTTCAGCTCCGACATCGGCCTCGGAGCCATCGCTGTCGGTGCCGAGGGAGGTTTTCAGCTTTTCGGAGCGGGGACCTTTGGCTCTGCCTGACAGGGGTGCCTTCGAGGTCATGCGGAGTGTGTTGGAACCCGGTTCAACTCCACAGTCGGCTCCGTCCGTCCCTCCCTCTTCGATGCTTCAGGTTATGTCTGCTCACTCCCTCATCCCAGACCGCAGAGAGCCAGCTCCTCAAGAATCCCCTGTGGGGATCTCATCCTCTTCTGAGGCCTCTCCTGAATTGGCAGGGGAGCCCCCTAGGAAGAGAAAGTGCAAGAGGAAGCACATAGACTCACCTGAGTCTGTCGCCTCTGACACAGATTTAGAGGATTCCGAGGGTTCCCCCCGTTCCCCTTCTGAAGATGTCTCCTTTGCAGACATACTAGAGATCCTGAAACAGAGGGGAAATTGGCCAGCCCTTAACCCTTCGGAGGATGAATCTGTGTATCTTGAGGCGTTTGGCTCTCGCCCTTCCAACCTCCTGGGTGTCCCCCCCCCTTTGACCCCCTCATGCAGGTGGTAGCTAAAAAGGCTTGGACGACTCCTGACTCTGTGGACCCCACCCCCAGGAGACCTTCAAAGTTTATCACAGCACCAGCAGATAAGCAATTTCTGACTAAGGGAGTTTCTGTGGATGCTATGGTGGTAGCTGCCGCCACTAAGAAGGAGCTAGCTGATCCTTCGGTGCCTGTCCATCCTCCTAACAAGGAATCTAGGTCTATGGACAGGTGCGGAAGCGGATGTTTTCGTCAGCGACCTTTGCTATCGTTAAGCTGAACTACCTCTGTCATTTCACTCGTCTTCAAAGAGACTTGATCATGGAAGCGAGTGAGATGTTAAAGGATCCTACAGCTGCGGGTTTTCAGGATAAGATGAACGCTCAGCTGGCTACCCTAAATTCTATAGCTAACTCCTCCATGCGCCTCCTCTCATATGCGGCTGATGGAGCGAGCAGAGCCGCAGGGACAGGTGTGGCCTTACGCCGGCATGCCTGGATGCGGCTATGCAATTTTGCGGACCCCTTTAAAACGTCTTTCACTAATTCCCCGTTTGATGGATCATCCCTCTTTGGTCCTCAAGTGAAAGAAACCTTGACGAGGTGCGAGACGGATGGCAAAACTCTTTCTGCCGGCGGAGTCCGTCTTTCTAGTCCTTCTAGGCCTTCCCCCACAGGCCAGAAAAGTGGGAAAATGTGGTTCCAAACAATCTCAAGGGACTTTGCCTGACGACAGAGTCGGTTCCCCTCCAGAGGCAGAGGAGGGAACAACAATGGTAGACGTCGCCCTAGGGGCAGGGGGGGGTCCGCAGAACCAGGGCAATCGAGAAACCTTTTCCAATAAGCCCTTCCAGCATCCCTGAGGTGTTGCCCGACTGTCCACCTTCGGAGGCAGTCAGGGGAAGATTGTCACTGTACCCAGAAGCCTGGCGATCCCTAACTCAAGACAAGTGGGTACAGTCCATCATTTCCGAAGGCTATTCCATTCCGTTCTTTCGTATTCCAAATCAATCAAAAAAATCCCTTCCAGATGTTCCACCCACTCAAAGGGATCAAGCAGCGTTGGAAATTTCAAAGTTGCTTGCAAAAAGAGCCATTCAGCCAGTGCCAGCAAACCAGCAAGGATCCGGAATCTACTCCAGGTTCTTTTTGGTTCCAAAGAAAACAGGGGACTGGAGACCCATTTTGGATCTCAGTATCTTGAACAAGTCGGTCAAGAAAACAAGATTTCGGATGGTCACGCTACAATCCATCCTACCCCTATTGGGAAAGGAAAACTGGATGTGCTCTATAGACCTCCAGGATGCGTACTATCATATAAAAATGAACAGACGCTCCAGGCGATTCCTCCGCTTCAGGCTGGGAACCAGTCACTTTCAATTCAGAGCCCTGCCCTTTGGACTCACCACTGACCCCCGGTGTTTACCAAATGCATGGCAGTGGTAGCTTCTCACCTGAGACGTCAAGGATTCCAGGTGTTTCCATACTTAGACGACTGGCTCCTCACAGCTCCTACCAAGCATCTCCTTCTAATAGCCAGAGACTACACCTTTCGCATTTGTCAAAAGTTAGGTATCTCAATAAATTGCGAAAAGTCTGTTTTGTCGCCTTGTCGTGCTATTACCTTCATAGGCGCAAATCTAGACACAGTCAACATGTCTGCGAGGCTCACAGACCAAAGAATAGCAGACATACGCAAACTGGTCTCCCTTCTCTTCCACAGCAACAGAGTCAAAGTCAGATTAGTTCTGAAAGTACTAGGGATTATGGCGGCTGCTATCCCTCTACTTCTATTAGCCAGATTTCATATGAGAATCCTTCAATGGATGCTCTTCACACAATGGTCGTACCAACAACTTCCGATGTCCCACACCATTATGATTACGCAAGCATGCAAGAATCATCTTCTTTGGTGGATTTCTTCCCCCCAGCTCTTCCTGGGAAGACCCTTTGTTCCTCCCCCTCCGGTTGCTACTCTGACAACGGACGCCTCCCTGATCGGGTGGGGGGGGCATTATCAGGGCAGAACAGTCCAGGGCATATGGCAACCAGACGAACGCCACTTGCATATAAATGTTCTAGAGATGAGAGCAGTGCTTTTAGCGTTGCAAGCCCTTCAAGACTCTCTTCCCTTGGGAACGATAGCAATCCAGACGGACAACATGTCTGTAGTGTGGTATATCAACAAACAAGGCGGAACCAGGTCCTATCCCCTGTGTTGAGAAGCACTCAGACTGTGGCAATGGGCGATTTCTTCTCAGCGGTTTCTGATTGCAACGCACATCCCCGGGAAGTCCAATCTTATCGCGGACAAGTTGAGCAGAGCTATCCTCATGCCTCACGAGTGGTCTCTGAAAGATTCAATTTTGGAGAAAATTTTTCTCAAGTGGGGTCAGCCTTGCTGCGACCTTTTTGCTACTCCCCAAAACAGCAAGTGCAGAGATTATTTCACCCTATTCCCGTTACCAGGCCAGCCCAGCAGAGACGCTCTAGTCCAAGTTTGGCCCCGGGGACTTCTGTATGCATTTCCTCCCTTCCCACTAATCTCTCAAGTGATACAGAAAGCTATCGCTCAGAAGGCCTCATTTGATCCTCATTGCTCCTTACTGGCCTCGACAGGTTTGGTTCCCCTTTCTACATCAATTTCTGTTGGAGCAACCTTGGCATCTGGACCTAGTTCCAGATCTTTTGATCCATCAGTCGGGTCAGTTACATCGCTCCCTCCCCTCTCTGAACCTCACTGCTTGGTTCCTCCAGTTCCAACCTTAGCCAGGCTTCCTCAAATATCTCACTCTGTTCGAGATATTTTGATAGCTTCCCATAAATCTTCCACTCGGAAGATTTATCTGAGTAAATGGAAACGTTTCGCCTATTGGGCTCAAGGACGGGACTTAGATCCTTTTACTGCTCCCATCCAAACAGTTCTGGATTTTCTAGCTGAACTTTTTCATGCAGGTTCATCTCCTTCTACTCTTAAAGTTCAATTGGCAGCTATATCTAACTTTCATGTGGGCATCTCAGATTCTGCCATCATGTCCCACAAGCTTTGCAAAGCGTTCTTGAAGGGAGTTTTTCTCCTTAAGCCTCCGATAAGAACTCCTCCTCCTTCTTCGGACCTTAATTTAGTTCTCACATCTTTGATTCTTCCCCCTTTTGAACCTGCAGCTTCTTGTTCAATGAAATTGCTATCCTGGAAGACTCTCTTTCTGGTAGCCATTACTTCAGCTAGAAGGGTCTCAGAACTTCATGCACTTAGCAGTCGACCACCCTATCTGTTGTTTCATAAGGATAGGGTATCCTTACGGACCAATCCATCCTTCTTACCTAAAGTAGCCTCTGTGGCAAATCTAAATCAAGACATAGACCTCCCTGTGTTTTTTTCCTAACTTTTCTAACAGGTCTGAACAAAAATTGCATTGGCTAGATGTTCATCGTCAATTGAGATATTATTTGGACAGGACCAAACAGATCAGAAAAACTGACCAGTTGTTTGTTTCTTATGCAGAAGGTAGAGAGGGCCTTGCAGTTTCTAAGGTATCACTCTCCAGATGGCTAACATCCCTGATTTCCTTTGTGTATGAAATTAGACACCAAAAGCTGCCTAACAAACCTAAGGCTCATTCGACTAGGGCTTTGGCTACCTCCTTAGCTTTCCAAGACAGGCTGCCTATTGATACCATTTGTGCAGCAGCTACATGGGCTACTCCTCACACTTTCATTTCTCATTATAAGTTGGATCTAGCTTCTAGACATAGAGCTAATTTTGGTTCCACTGTTTTCAAGAGTCTGTTCCGATAGGCCACCCGGGACAAGGTGCTAGGGACGCGGTCCCATCCAGCAAGAATGAAGGCGAGATAGACAACTTAACATATAGAAGTTATGTTCTTACCATAACGTTCCATGTTAGTTGTCTTCTTCTCTTCTTTCTTAAGGCCCCACCCTCCTTCCCCCTAGCCTGGACAGACCTAGAGGAGTTTGATTGTGACCTCTCTTTCTTCCACCTCTATTGTATATATGTATATGCTATACTTTGCATATATCCCTTCATCAGGTTTCAGGTCACCTTCTTCCTTTCCTTTTATAGAGGTGGTGTTCTCTTTTCCAGTAGTTCTGGATTTATTATTGGCTGGGCCTAGCTTGCAAACGAGATCTGAGGTAATACCGCCTAGCATTGTGGGATATAAGGGGAGCCTCGAGCCGGTGGAACCAACTCTTGAGCTTTTAGAGTGGCCGAGTCGGAGCCGAGGTCGGCTCCGAACCCATCCAGCAAGAAAGAAGGCGAGAAGAAGACAACTAACATGGAACGTTATGGTAAGAACATAACTTCTATTTTTCTGCTTGTGCTATATATAGGAGCCCTAACTGTGTAACTTTGAAATACTCCTTCAAATTGGGTAATCCCAATCCTCCCTGGTTTACTGGAAGAATCGTCTTATCGTATCCCACCTGACTTTTACAGTTTCCCCCTCCCAGATAAAGTCCTTCAGTTCTTTATTAATTGCTATCCACAACTTCTCCTTTGACTGATAAAAAATATGCCTGACCTGTTATAAGACTAAAGGGACTAAAAACTTTTTGACTGCTTGTACCTTACTAGCCATATCCATATAACAAAGCTTCCATTTTCTAATTTTGTATTATCTTTTCTTTAGTCTCCTCCCACATATTCTTAGCTGCCACACCAGAATCATTTTTAATCCATACTCCTACTAAATATTTAATTTCATCATGCCCCCATAAATACAGCTATTGCAGAACCAGTTTGTGTGTGGGTACATAATTTGCCACTGTTGCCTTTGTTTTAGCTTCATTCATTTTGTATCCCAAAAAGATTTGAAACTGTCTAAAAATGTTCCATTAGACTGTAATGTCTTTTTCTGGTTTTGTCAGGTATAAAATAATATTGTCTGCAAATAGAGACAGCTTTTATTGACTATCATACCAGTTGGGTTTACTTCAAAACTGTTTTGGATCTTTCTTTCCATTGTTCGTGGTCATTCCTGGTTGGTGGTGCTTACTTTCGTTACTTCAAAACAGCAAATACTCACATTATGGAATCCCACTTCATCGAATCTTCATTATATCGAACTCCCGAAACAATGAAAATGACAGCTGGGAAAGGAACCACTCTACCACTGGGACAAAACAAAAAACCCTCCAAGTGGGGGGGGGGCTCCACCTCCCACCCCCATCTAAATAAGCCAACTCCGAGATCGCAGTACCGTGGAAGAAGGGCAAGGTTCACCATGCTGGCCAAGTGGTTCCTTTCCCGAAGTTCATTTTCATTGTTCTGGGAGGGGAGTTTGATATAATGGAGATTTGATAAAGTCAGGCTCGATGAAGGCTCAATGAAGTGTAATTCAGTAATGTTAAGCACTCAATGTTTTGAAGGGGATCCTACCAACTATATCCTTGAATTTGTGAGTCTCTTATTTTCTTGGCCAGTATAATGCAGTTAAAGTGGAACTAGGACACCCCTGCTTGGTTCCTCTGCTCAAGCAGAAATTATCAGAGAGGACCCCACCCACTTTAATTTTCAACTCTGATCCCTCATATATCCTCCTAATTAACCTTATATTTTTTTCAGGAAATGCAGATGCTTCAGTTGTCCTGCTCATAAAGTCCCAGCTTACTCTGTCAAATGTTTTCTGTGCATCAAGACCCACCAACAACAATGGTATCTTCTTACATTCTGCTTCCCTCTGGATCATCAGTATTTTCTTAATGTTGTCAAATGTTTGCCTGTCCTCCACAAAACCACATTGCTCCATATCTATCAGTGCTGACATTACTTTTGTCATTCTTTTAGACCTAGACATGAACACTTTATAATCATGGTTTAGTATTGAAATGGACCTGTATGAAGTTGGGTGTAATGGATCTCTTCCGGGATGTTGGTACTTCTCCTCTTAATACTGTTAAACAACACCTTCCAGATCTTTATCGGTCTTTTCCATCCTAGTTTCCAAACTTCCACAAGAATACCATCTACTCCTGGGACTTTCCTGTAGATTGGTTATACATCACAATTTTTCTCTCATCTCCTCGTATTCTAACTGTTGGTAATTGAGCCTCATCTACCTCTAACCTTGGCATATTTAATTCTTCCATAAACATTTCCATATTTTCTTGATTTCCTGATTTCCATATTTCTCTCTGCTTTATACAGACTTTAATAAAATTTGCAAGATATTTCTAATACCTCTACAGGATCTCTTATTACCTTCCTTGTTACAGGCTCCCTAAGGTTGGTGACAGCCCATTCTACTTTCTGTTGCCTGAGTTGGTGTACTAAAAGCTTTTGTGCTCTACTACTGTTATCAAAAAGCAGCAGCTCAATAGCAATCTTTCTAAATTTGTGCATTTTATCGAAGTAATTCCTTATTTTTTGCTTAGCATTCTGCAGTTGTTCCTCTTCTTGCTCTATGAGATTCCCCCTATTCTGCAGTACTTTAACATTTGTCAGTCCCTCTAAGTAATTCTTGTTACTTCTCAACCATAGTTCCCTTTCTTCTATTTCCACCCTATTTGTGAACTCCACCTTAATTTTATTCCACTCACTGGCTATATGTCTAGAAGAAATTTCTATGCTCTCTAATAGTGCCAGAATAATCTCTGCAACCAATTTCTTAAATTCCTGTCTTTTCAACAGGTAGGTGGGAAAGGGCCAGTGACTCATTTTTAGTTCATTTCCATACATTTTTATTTTAGTTATTATTGGCACATGATCTGAAATAGTTATTGGGTGCATATCAAGACCTTCAATTAGATACACATATTCCTGTGAAATGTAAATTCTGTCTAGCCTAGTCCAGTTTTTATATCTTGGGGAATAATATGCAAATTCACGCCGCATTCCTGTTTCTGAATTCTCATTTTCTATGCCAAATATTTTCATAATTTTTTTCAAACATCGACCCTCCTTTGTTGTACTTTCCCTTCTGGGCCCTCCAGACGCATCTTTACTTTTGCAAATCACATTCCATTCCCCACTTACAAGTAATATTCATTGCTGAAAACTGATTATTTATCCCATAATTTTTCTTAAGCTCCATTATAGCAGTTTCAGGTGGAGTATAAATACATGCCAGTGTAATCCTCCTCCCTTGCCAGTAGCCCCTTAGCACTAGCACTACAAATCTGCAATTAATAACTTTTTTACCCTCTTCTATCACTATTGGAGCTCCTCTAGCAATTAATGTAACTACTCCTCTTTTCCTTTTTCACAGGTATTCCACTGAATAACCATCAAAGTCACATGTTCAGTTCTTACCGTCTCTCCTGTGACATAGCTATTTGCACTCTACATTTTTTAATACATTTTTCTTTCTTTTTTGTGGGTGGCCTCAGTTGTGCAGCGGTTAGCGTTGCCACCTCACAGCAAGAGGTTCTCCAGTTTGATCCTCGGCTGGGGTGCTTTCTCTGCGGAGTCTGCTTGTCCTCGCTGTGGTCACGTGGGTTTCCTCCAGGTGCTCCGGTTTCCTCCCACATCCCAAAGACATGCTGTAGGTGGATTGGACACTCTAAATTGGCCCTTGGCGTGAGTGTGTGTGTGCCTTCTGTCGAAAGTTGGGCGCCGGGCTGGCAACTCAACACCGTAAAACTCCACTGCCAATCATGAGCAGACAGATGATCCACTGTGGCAACCCCTAACCGAGAAAAGCCAAAAGAAGAAGATGATGATTCTTTCTTTTTTGCATTTATCTGTGAGACTGTTAACATTAAAAGGCATTACAGGAAGCGTCATTGAATTAAAAAGTTGTTATTCCCACCTCTTACGTGTAACACCTTTTTTGTTAAATGTTTTCTTCCAGCTTTTGTCTCATATGCATATATAGTTTGATAGGTTGAACTTTTATACCATTGTTTCTTGTCACATCCATTTAAGTGCATGTCACATCTTACAAAACTTTGTATTATTGAAAGCCCTCAAACAAAAACACCCACAGTACCCCCTAAAACCTATTAACCTGATAGTAGTACACAAAACTATGTACATCTTCAAATACTGAAGTTTTACCCCCCCCCCCAATAGGAACAAAATCCCAAACTGACAGCCACACTCAGACTTGAGTTAACCTAAAAGAAAGGTTAAACATGCTAAGACTTATGGTGCAGCATGTGCTTCTAGTAAGTGCTAATTGTTTTTGTCTTTTCTTTATAGTTCTTCTAGGTAAGCCCTGTATGCTTTCAGAGAACATTATGTTCTAGCCAATTTCTCTTCTGAGTTTTTCCTTCAGCCAGTCACTCTTCATCAGCCTGTAGACAGTTTCTCTTTATCAGATTGTCTCCATGGAGACAGGAGAACCAGGCAGCCAGTTTCTCTTTATCAGATTGTTTTCATGGAAACCTGAAGCTCAGCTGCAGAATTGCTACTGAGCATACATGTTTCAATGTTCCTTTTCATTTACTTGCTTATGCTTAAAACTTGAAACTAAATCAGTCTAAAGTCCTTAATCCAATCATTTCCCCATGCAAGAATGTCAAAAAGCACATTGTTTTTTCTTTTGTTATGCTCTTTTAGCCAGGCTGTGTTTTTCATTGCATCGCCTACATTTCTTAAAACTGAACAAGAAGAGAGAGAGAAGGGAGAAATAAAAGAATAAAAAACAGCAACAGTTTACAGTCCCCTTCACACTTAAAAATAACTAACTTTACTTTATAGTATGCAAAGAAAACCATACACCACAAAAATAGTGCTAGTAAAAAATGCTTTGCTTATTGTTCCCCTCCCCGAAGCATTTTTGAATATTAATGACATGAAGTAGGGCATATGCTTTAGAGTCCCCCACAAGTCCAACATATTCTGAGAAAGTCCAATATTTCCAGATATTCTTGTTCTGTCATATTTCATACACATAATTATTGCACTGTAATCCCACAGTAAGTTACTGGTTTTATTACTGTTCATCTACATCTCCCAAATTCTATCACTGCTTCATTTCCAACATACTCTCAGTTCTTCTAGTTAGCTCTCATGCTCCCTTCCTTCACTCCAACATTTTCCAATGAAACACTGGAAGAAGTTTCACAGGTACAGTCTCTCTCTGGTCTTTATTAGTAGAAGAACAAGAAGCAGAATCTTTCTGTTTCACAGCTCACTTTTTGTTGGAAGACTTTTGTATTTCCTCCTTAGCATAATTAATCAAACAATGATTTTGTCCCTCCAGGGAAAAATACTTTGACAGCTGGGTACAGCAGTTTGAATCTCGCACCTGCATCTCCACATTCCCTGAGTAGTGGAATACATTTGTTTCTGTTCTGCCTGATGTACAGTGAGTAATCATTCTCCACAAACAGTCTGCTGTCTCCCAGTTTTTAGTACTTTGTCCTTCTGCCACAGTTTTGTTAGAATTAATTCCTTCTGCTGGTAGAATTACATCTTTACTATTAAAGGTCAAGGTTGCTTTCTCATAGCCAGTTTTGGTGCATACACATGATGTGCCCTTTCAACTAAAGCTCCTGCTGTAGAATACCAGTCCGATTGCTTACTTGTACTTTCATAAATTTAATGCAGTCTGTTCCTTCCAGCTTCTCTGGTATAGCTGAAAATCTCAGGTTTTTCCTGCGTGCTCTGTCCTCTGACTTTATTTTTTTTTTTAAACATCTCTTCCTGAGCAGTCTTATTCAGCCAGCCTTTTCTTCATTTCATCCTTTTTTTTTGTGGGTTTGTCATGTCATCTGAATATTTGTTTAAAGCATCTTTCATTTTTCCAGCCTTTTGTTGTTTGTGTTGATGTACTCCATCAGTGCTTCATTTATTTTAACCAGGTCTGTGTGAAGTTGTTTTATATCTTCGTATAGGTTACTGGAATCCATGTCTGGATGTTACATTGCTTTTTGCTGAACAGCTGCAGAACTTTCTCCATCAGTGTTTCTTCCTTATTTTTTCAGCCGATTAATTTCCAGGTCATCTGTATTTCTTTTTTCCTGGCATCCAGGCAGTACACTTACTAGCCAGTTACCGAAATATACCCATAAACACAAGTCTACTGGCCTTCTCTGCTGAGTTTCTGTTTTCATACTCTGATCGCTAGAATTAAACTGAATGTCCAGCCATCTTGGAAGTTTATGGGATTCCTTTTGAGCTTTTGTACTCTGCCTTAGGTGAAGAATATTCCAACAATGATATGGAAGGACAATTACTGTAACAGTAAATATCCTTCTCTTCACTTTTAAAGTGTTCGTTCCTTCCCCACTCTCTTGACCCTTCCCTGTATTCTGTTTTCCACCTGGCTAAGAAACCCTTATTTCTGTCTGGATGTACATGTTTGTCATTGAGGGTATTTGGTCCCTCCTGGGACTTTTTCAGTTTTGATTGTTTGCATCCATTTGCCATCTTTATGCCTTGTATCTTGCACGTGGAGCATACATGCGACATACAGCACCTATAAGAGCTGAATGCTTTGGTGTATTAGCCTGATGTTGGGTTATCCTTGACAGGAGATCCCTTAGGTGAAGAACATTGCAACAGTGAAGAGAAGGACATGTACTTTTATGGTAAGATTTTACACAACTGTACTTTTTTGAGATCCTGTCCCTGAGTGAGAGTATAGAGGACCAGGACACTGACCATTTGGTAAGTATAGTGGTGGCAGTACTGCAAGTATTGCATGTGATTCTGGTAGTGAAAAGAGAAATGAGCTACAGGGCAAAGCTGTCAGTTTGCTGATAAAGTTTGTGTGCTGTGACCTTACCAGTGGTCACAAGCTTTGAATAGTAACAGAATAGATGCCATCAGGCTGCGGAGATGTTAGGTGCATGGTCTATGTTATGAGAAGCGTAGCAATGCAAACCTTTGAGTTGATGTGGACACCTAGTGATGAAAGTGCCTTGGTATGTCCTGTAGGAGGCATACCAAGCATAGCCACTAAGACTAGGCCCAGAGGCAGACATAGGACAGGTAGAAAAGTTTGTATCACCCAGTTTTCTTGAAGCTTCTGCAAGCTGAACCAGGAACTCTTGGTAGTGATAGGAAGGGCTGTTATGCTTGCTTAACTTGCTGCTACCATGATCTTCACTAGAACAAGCAGCTTATAAAATGGAGGTCAGATTTTTTTCCCTTTTAAAAGTATGAGACAGCAGTCTTATTTTAGTAGTAATCCTGATTGCACATATCCATAATCCATGTTTAACTGACTGGTCATAGATGCTTACTCGAAGTGTTTTTCTTGTAAGATCCTGCAGATGAAGACTACAAAAGACCATTCAGGTTGGCATGTTTTTCATCATCTAGACAAAATTAACTTTTTTTTTTTTTTGGAAAATGGAAAAACCACGACAACTGCTTCGAGACCCCAGCAAACCACACCAAGCCTTGGAAGTATATCCTTTAATACACACCGACTAAGCGCTTTCACCAAATAATTGGCTTCTTCAGAGTCAGTGTTACAAAGAAAACACAAACCTTTTATACATTAATCATAATGACATCACATGCTCATTCAATTAAATCAAATTGAACAGTAATGATTATCCCCCTGTTGTTAAAACACTAATTCTTTTCAAGAAAAACCTCATCTTGCTCCCAATTTAAAATAACCTTATACAAAAGACTTTAAAAACATTTTGACATATAAAATTCACATGTATTACATACATATTAATCCTTAATGTACATCCCCATTTATTTAAACATTAAACACCATAAACCAATTATATAATGCTAGCCCTATATTTCAAAACTGGCTTTAAAGAAATATAATCATTAATGCCCGGTTGTCTCGTGGCATTTAATCTCAACTGCCACATTGTTTCTAATAAAGCTACTCTATTGCTGACATCACCTCCCTGTTCTAAAAATACTCTATCAATAATAAAAAATATAAACTTCTTAAACCCCTTACAGCTCGCACTATGGAGATATAATGCATTATGTGAGTCCTTGTTCTTAAATAAATGACCACCCGTAAATTACGTGAGAGGATTACTGAACATGTGAGAGCGATTAAGAACAAGGACTCACATAATGCATTATATCTCCATAGTGCGAGCTGTAAGGGGTTTAAGAAGTTTATATTTTTTATTATTGATGGAGTATTTTTAGAACAGGGAGGTGATGTCAGCAATAGAGTAGCTTTATTAGAAACAATGTGGCAGTTGAGATTAAATGCCACGAGACAACCGGGCATTAATGATTATATTTCTTTAAAACCAGTTTTGAAATATAGGGCTATCATTATATAATTGGTTTATGGTGTTTAATGTTTAAATAAATGGGGATGTACATTAAGGATTAATATGTATGTAATACATGTGAATTTTATATGTCAAAATGTTTTTAAAGTCTTTTGTATAAGGTTATTTTAAATTACTTGAGAGCAAGATAAGGTTTTTCTTGAAAAGAATTAGTGTTTTAACAACAGGGGGATAATCATTACTGTTCAATTTGATTTAATTGAATGAGCATGTGATGTCATTATGATTAATGTATAAAAGGTTTGTGTTTTCTTTGTAACACTGACTCTGAAGAAGCCAATTATTTGGTGAAAGCGCTTAGTCGGTGTGTATTAAAGGATATACTTCCAAGGCTTGGTGTGGTTTGCTGGTGTCTCGAAGCAGTTGTCGTGGTTTTTCCATTTTCCAGTTTTTTACCCTGTCTTGGGAATTGTTGCTACTTGGTTTTTTTTTTTTTTAATTGGAGTGTTTTACAAGTTGCATATAGAAACTTCTGTGTAACAGTCCATCCTAAAGGTTCCAAGAAGATGATACAAAGTAGGGTCCACAACCATGTATTCCATCCCTGCTCCCTCGGAACAGCCCCAATTTCTACCAAGAAGATGATCTGTCTTTTACATCAATAGAATGTCACCACCACAGGCAAGCCAAGTGCATTATGTTAACAGGGAAGGGCTGCTCCCTAGACACACAGTATGAGTGCAAGATGTCTCTGACCCTTGTGATCCTAGTTTAAGAATAAGCTTAGGGTGTTAAAAGGCTATGTGGGAACAGATGGATCATGCATCCTAGCATTACATTTGTGGAGTAAGTAAGATTGTAGTCATGATAGTGTACTATCTTGTAATGGTCAAACTATTGTCATGCTTCTAAATGTTTTGGAATAACGCGTATTATGATGTTGCTTGATGATGCTAGATGTTATTGCAAATATGCATTTTGGGGGAGATGGATAAAATATAATGATGAACCAGGAAGAATATCAGAGCCTATCCACTGACCTGATGTGTCACAATAATTAAAGCATGTTAATCCCTTTGCATAGAGTGTCTGGTTTCTTAGGACAGTTGCTCTAATGGAAAGGGGCATTGATGAACATGGTACTGGTCCCTTCATGTTTGGTAGCCTGCCTTCAGGCCACCACACTGTAGGGAAAATACATCTTGTATATTCTACATAGCATCTATTTCATGTTGTCTAAGAAAATGTGTTTCATGCCTTATCTTTACCTTTTGTAGGGCTTTTTTACATTTTTATGTAAGTTGTTTGACTGTACTGGCAGTTCCTTGTGGAGATAAATCCTGAGTCTATAAATGAGATACAGTGAAGTTAAGCTGTGTGTGTTAATGTGTGTGTGCCCCACTACCACAGACAATACCATTTCCTATGCTCTTCTTGCAGGCATCAGTTGAGTTCTGTGCTTTGTCTTAAAGCAGTAGAATTATTTTGTTTATGGATGTCCTTAGTAGTGTATAATTCTGTACATTTTTTGTTTTCTTTTGTAGGAAACTTGCTAGAGAGCTTATCTCCACATCCCGAGTATAAGCTAATTAGCATATTTAATATTCCGCAGATGGCAGAAGCATCATTGGCATATAGTGCATTCACATGGCCTGGACTTTTAAAACATCTCAGACAAATGCTTATTGCCAGTAGCAAAATGGAGGAAGGTGAGTAAACTGTAAACTCTTCATAACATACACCAAGGTCTTTAGCAACATTTTTTTCAATAGCTAAAAGATAATGCTTTCTGAAAGGATTCAAGTTGTTTTCTACATCTCGGAGAGGAGTAAAGATAAGACAGAAAGTGACAGCACTTAGTGTAAGTAGAAGCACAGGCTGTACCATGAGTCTTAGCATGGATAACCTTAATTATAGGTCAAAAACAAAAAAAGATGATGATAGTTGCAGCAAACACATTTATTGTTAGCGCTTTCATCTACTACAATCAGTAAACTTCTTCAGACATCAACCATTTATTCACACAAGTTTAAATAGCATGTGCAACCATGACATCACTTCCTGAAATTCTTAAAGCTGCATTCCACATAAAATTCACTTATCAATGCAAATATTATGACTGCATCTAAAATATAAAATAAAAAATTCACTAAGTGTGATTTTATATATATATATATATATATATATATATATATATATATATATATATACATACATACATACACACACACACACACACACACACACACACACACACACACACACACAGATGTTCATCGTGTTTCACTGTTGCAGTCATTACACTTGGGTTATCCTGCTGGCAGGATACCCGCAGTCCGCCTGAATTCGAAAGTCCTGTTCCGGAGTCGGTTGCTGTCACCTCTTCCCTGACGTCAGTGCACCAGGGGTATATAAGATGCAGCCAACGCCATCTTCTTCAGTCTTGCTGCGCAGTGCCCGAAGCAAAAGCAGTTCGCAAGTGCCGGTCGGCCGACTCCTGAGATTTTCAAATTCGAATTTCAGATCCAAAGTCTTTATTAAAGCAAAGTACCCCGTTGGGGAAACTTTTTTCTTGCTCCAGACCGATGTCAGAAAAAAATTAACAATTGTATTTCTTGTGGGAAGCAAATACTTCATAAGGATTTTCACTCTTACTGTATTCCTTGCCTAGGCCCTGACCACAACTTTGCTTGTTGTCGGTTTTGTGCTAGATTTAGCCAACGCACTATTAAGCGTCGGTACGATTTTGCCTTTCATTACTTTGGCCGCAGATTCAATTATACAATGCCGGTGGAGCAGCTGATGACCGGAGTCTATAAAGAACACAATGATAAAGACAAGGACAGGCATCCGAGGTCCAAAACCGGCGATGAAGCTTCCTCTAAGCTAGTCGTTGGTTCGCTGGTTCTCAGTGAGGCGCTTTCGCAGCCCCTGACACCCGCTACCTCAGAGGCATAGGCCGCTTCCGACTCCCACGTGGAGCCGACTGGGCCTCTGGAAACTCAAGGTATTGGATCCTCGGAAACTATTCCCTCAGATGGGTCCAGAGCCAGTGTGCAGGCATCGGCTTCTGAGGGTGTGTTCAGACCTACACAGTTATATGTAAAGCCATCTTCAGCTTCAAAGCCAAAGACTAAAGCAGCTCTAAAGACAAAGAAACAAGTACAGCATTCTCCAGGACAGACTTCCATGCCTAAAAAACAGATGCTCAAAATGGCCGGGTTCCCATCCCCCTCCTAATAAGAGGCCTAGGCAAGAGACAGAATATGAATCTTCAGATCATGTTTCCATTTCCTCTGATTCCTTCTCTGATCAGGAATACCCTCTTCCTCCCTATGTGGATTCTGATGCTTAAGAATCTATTCCTTCAGCTTCTCCTCCTGAGGATTACTCTTTTGGGGAAACCTTGCATACTATGAGGGAGCACTTTCATTGGGAGAGCCAGGATTATTCAGAATCCAAGAAAAGGCTCAGAGATTTTCTTTTACTTCCTCAGCACAGGCCCCTTGCTATTCCTCCTGTTCTGGACATTGTAGATGATGTTTTTTTTTTACAGTCCGGCCTGTCTCCAGACTCTATACCCCCTGCACCCGTTAAGCCAGTCAGGTACTACAGGGTTCCAGACTCTCATAAATTTCTATATAAAAACCCTGCTGCTGACCCAGAAACTATATCTCAGGGTCCCAAAGGGGTCAAGGCTTCCACTGCAAAAAAACCCTGTTCCCTCTGATAGGGATTCTAGAGCACTGGGCAGATGGGGGAAAAAGTTTACACTTCTGCCACCTTGGCTGTAAGTGCTTTAAATTGTCAGTTTCAAATGCTTAAATATCAGCAATACTTAACGTCACTGTTAAAACAGAAAATGTTGACAAATTCTGAATGTGCTGAAAACAAGGAAATGCAGGATTATTTGCATGCAGCTGAGCAGGTGGGAAAACATACTTTGCAATTGTGGTTTTGATTCTTTGGAGACCTCTTGTAGGGCCGCTGTAACGGGTTCTGTGATTAGGAGGCATGCTTGGTTAAAGGAACAGAGTCTGCCTGATCATGTTAAAGCAAAATTATTAGATGCTCCATTACAGCATGATACTTTGTTTGGTGTTAAGGCTGAAGAGGTGTTAAAGAAAATGGAGGATAAAGCGAAATCTATGCAGACAGTTAAGGATTTCTTACAGGTACAGCCACCTAGATTTAGCAGGAACTGGCCTTCAAAAAATTGGTCCTTTCCAGTGTCAGATAGGCCACAAAGAGGCAGATACAGGTGCCCTAGAGGCAGATCCCAGCCCCAAGGCTCATACAGGCCTAAACAATGGGGTGCTTCTACCTCCAAAAGCGGAGAAGACAAATCTCAACCTTATAGGAAACGGTCCCAATGACTTTCCTCTACCAGTACCAAGCACTTATCTTTTGGACGCTCCCTTAGGGGGAAAACTAGCACTTTTTTCACACAACTGGCACATGATCACCCAGGACAAATGGGTCTTGAATATAGTGTCTCAGGGTTACAGGTTCCACTTTCACACCCTGCCAAAGGCAAAAGGCATGCCAGACCTGCCATACAATCAATGGGCAGAGGCACAAAAGCAAGTTTCATCCCTCATGGACATGGCCATTCAGTGAGTACCACTACAGGAGCAGGGACAAGGATTTTACTCACGTCTTTTCTTGGTACCCAGAAAGGACAAAGCCTGGAGACCAATACTGGACCTGTCTATTCTAAACACTTTTCTGGACATTCCAAAATTCAAAATGTTGACTCTGCAGCAGCTTCTGCCCATGCTGGGCAAGAAGGCTTGGCTTGTAACCTTGGACTTGAGGCATACCTGCATGTCCCAATCAGACAATCTTGCAGAAGATACCTCAGATTCATAGCTGGCTCAATGCACTACCAATTCTCTGCACTGCCCTTTGGCTTATCTACTGCGCCCAGGGTCTTCACAAAATGCCTGGCACCAGTAATTGCTTTTTGCAGACACAGAGGAATTCAAATATACTCCCACTTGGATGACTGCCTTATTCAAGCAGAGAACAAGGGCATGCTACTAAAGCATCTGGCGTTTGTAAAAAGATTGCTAATTTGCCTAGGGTACACAGTAAAAGAAAAGATATCAAAACTAGTACCCTCTCAAGAGATAATATTCCTGGGTGCAAGCTTAAATACAACTGCCCAGATGGCCTATCTCACGCCAGACAAACAAAGGCAACTGACTTCTTACTTCGAAATGTTGGCAACAAAAACCCAGTTATCTGCAAGAAAAATTCTGCAGGCTTTGGCCTTCATGGCATCCTGCATTCTGTTAATTCCATATGCAAGACTGCATATGAGGAAACTTCAATGGTATGTAAAAAGTGTTTGGACTCAACATTGCCACAGCCTGGAAAAACTTATTACCCTCATTCCCTGCTTGCAACAAGAGTTTTGATGGTGGGCACAGGCCTGTCACCACAACAAGGGACAGCCTTTAACTTTACCCACTGCCAGGGGATTATGCTTGGGGAGCCCACATGGCAGGAAAATGTATTCAGGGCACATGGCCCACAAGTCAAATGCATCTTCATATCAATCTAAAAGAAATGCTGGCTGTCCAGAATGCCCTGACAGCTTTCAAGGATCTACTTCATCCAGGACAACTGCTGATAAAGACGGACAATTCTACAGTCATGTGGTATATAAACAAGCAGGGAGGCACGCATTCTTACCCCCTCTGCAGACGAGCCATGATTTTGTGGAACACAGCATTGACTTATCAAGTACACCTGCAAGCACAGTTCCTGCCAGGAAAGACAAATACTGTGACAGACAAACTAAGTAGAAACCTCATGGATCCTCACGAGTGGAAACTAGTTCCACAAATCTTCAGCATAATAACAAGGAAATGGGGATACCCAGACATGGATCTATTTGCCTCCCCTCACAACTGCCAACTACAGTGATTTTGTACAAGGACTTATTACAAGCTAGCATGGAAAGTGAATGCTCTATCACTCAGCTGGGAAAACCTTACAGTATATGCCTTTCCTCCACTACCTCTCCTCCCCAAGGTACTCCTAAAGGTCAGACAAGAGAAGCCAAAAATGATCCTGATTGCCCCGGCCTGGCCACACCAGCACTGGTACCCAATCCTAAAGAGCTTGTCTCAAGGCCCAGCCTGGACATTACCTCAAATTCCTCATTTACTGACCCAACAAGGCAATCGGATACTGCACAGCCAACTCAGAACCCTAAATCGGGCTGCATGGTGGATAATGTAACCATTCAGGACGCACCTCTCTCTAAAGCAGTTATGGATGTTATTCTGGAGGCCAGGAGGCCCAGTACCAGAAAATCTTATGCAGAAAAGTGGAAGAGATTCTGTGCTTGGAACCAGGCAGAAGGAATTAACATGCTTGTACCAAATATTCCTCAGATTTTACAATACCTAACTGAGATGCTGGATAAAGGCCTATCCTTTTCATCGATTAAGATCCATGCCTCTGCCATTTCAGCTCATTACAATACGGACCCACCTATTTTTTCACATCCATTACTAAGGCAGTACCTCAGAGGGGCCAAAAACATAAGACCCCCAAGAAGAGCACCAGTACCTGCATGGGACCTCAACTTTGTCTTGGAAAAGGTCACACTGCATCCTTTTGAGCCAGCCAATACAGCTGAGATAAAATTCTTATCATGAAAAACAGCTCTGCTCCTAGCACTAACTTCAGCAAGAAGAGTCTCAGAGTTACAGGCATTAATGGCTGTGGAACCTTTTATCATTTTCCATCCAGACAGGGTTTCTTTAAGGACAAACCCAACATTTATGCGTAAGGTAGTATCCAGTGTGGTTCTTAATCAAACCGTTCATTTGCCTACATTTTATCCAAATCCCCAGAATAAAGGGGAGAGACTTCTGTATTCTTTGGACATGCACAGACAGCTATGCTTCTACTTGGACAAAACTAAAGCTTTCAGAAAGACTGACCAACTTTTAGTGGCATATGCTGCAGGATCACAAGGAAAGGCCATCTCAAAGCAGACTATTTCAAAATGGATAGGCCACTGCATTCATTTCTGCTATTCACAACATGGCAAATCAGTGCCTAAGGGCATTAGGCCACATTCGACCAGGGCAGCAGCCACCTCAGCAGCCTTCCTCAGAGGAGTACCAACCAAGGATATTTTGGAGGCTGCAACTTGGAATTCAGTGCACACTTTTACAAAGCACTTACCTCTTTACTCTAAATCCAGAGCAGGCTTTGCCACTGCAGTTCTGCAGGGTCTCATAGCCACTCCTAATTCTATTTAGACCCAGCCACCCAACCTCCGCTTTGGGATTCAACCCAAGTGTAATGACTGCAACAGTGAAACACGATGAGCATAGTACAGTTGTGTACCTGCCATGAATGTAGATGTTCGAGTGTATTCACTTGCAGTCCAAGTTACCCACACACCATCCCCCTTTACTTTGCTGGGACTTATCTGCACTTCTCTATTCTATACAACCTATGTGGTGTATTTGCTTGTAGATGAAGGTAATATTTATTTTAGTGCATGATTTTTGTAAGCAATGTTTTTAGCCTTCTCTTTTGGGGGCACCTGACATCTGGGGCAAGAAAAACGGAAGAAAATGGCGTCTGCTGCATCTTGTATACCCCTGGCGCACTGACGTCAGGGAAGAGGTGACAGCAACCGACGCCGGACCAGGACTTTGGAATTCAGGCAGACTGCGGGTAGCCTGCCAGCAGGATAACCAAGTGTAATGACTGCAACAGTGAATACACTCTAACATCTACATTTATGGTAGGTATGCAACTGTACTTTATTATCTATCTAGTGATTTTAACTTTAATACGCACTTCAGGGAACTGTATTCATTTAAACCCAGGGAAGCTTGGGCATTTAATCTTAGTTGCCACAATAATTCTCTCTCCTCTAACCTTAATGGCCAAGCTCCCCCCAATATCTTGTACTTGATCAATGACCATATACCGAAATTCATGATCAGGGTACTCCATCACATGTCTACCCAGAGCATTGTTATGGTTGGCTTTAGATATATTGTACTGAGGTTCATAGATATGTTGTTTTACACAACATTCCATTTTTCCTATATAGAAACTTGGGCATAATTGGCATTGAGCCAAATGTACCACACCTTTTGTTTCACATGTATATTTCCCATTGATGTTAAAAATCTTGCCACCTATTTTAAATTTTGTAGTAACTTCTATATATTTGTAATAGTGGCAGTGCCCACATTTTTTCATACCCCTGTGTGGTACGTAAGATTTCCTTCTAGACTCTAGTAGGTTTTTCAAATTTAACCCACGTTTGAAAATAATTCTAGGTGTGTCGCCCAGCTTCTGATTAATTCCAGTATCTTCACTTGTTAAAGCCCAATTTTTAATCAAAATATTCCTAAGTGTCCTGGCATCATTTGAAAATAGGTTAATGAAGCTCAAATTATAGCTAGTATTGGACATATGTCCTGTAGTGACATCCTGTACTGACTCGCTTGGTATTTGGTACCTAACAGTAACAGTGCCCTGATTTAATATTGCTGCAAAGTGCCCCGCTTCCGTTTTTATGGTGACTTCCTTAATGACATCATCCACCAACGTTGTTGGATGCGCTTTCTTAATAAACATCTGTCTTAAGTTCACATTCCTGATAATAATCTTCATCCAAAGTCACCATTCTACAGCTCTAACTATTTGCCCATTTATCACAGACCTTTTTTTTGATGATTGGGGTTGGAGCTGCTGTAATGTAGGAAGCTGTTCGAATATGTTGGCTTTCTATAGATGTTGCCAATATATCTACCATTGACGTTATCCTTGGCTAGTCTCACATCAGGATAAGGAATAGAGGACTGATTGAATGATGATGTAAAGCGTAAAAAGTGTGTTAATGAAGGGATTTCGTTGACAAATTCATTTGCCACCCTCTCATCACCTTTAATGATGACAAAAATGTCATCCAGGTTTCGTGTGTACCAATGGACTTTTCTTTAAACATGATTTGGAAAAAGTAATTCCTGCTCCCACTGAGCCGTAACAAAGTTGGCAAAACTGCCTCCACACAGTGACCCCATTGGAACACCTGTTTTCTGAAGGTAGAAACAATTGTCAAACAAAATGAAGTTGTTTGGGAGAATAATTTCCAACAAACATTCGATCAAATTAATTTCTTCAGAATCTACCCCTTTCTTAAATAAAAATTCTCTAGTCCAAGTGATACCCAGTTCCTGGGGTATGATTGTGTATAAATCACTTACGTCAGTAGTAAGGTAATTATATTTTTCAACAAATTCTAAATTATTCATAGCTTCCAAAAAGTTCCGTAAATCAGAACTTATTTGTGATTCCCCATGCAGATATTTCTTCAGTTAGGAGTCTACAAGCTTAGCACAGGCATAGGTCAATGACCCCCTACAAACAAAATGGGTCACAGGGGTGGGTTACCTAGATCTTTGTGAATTTTAGGCGCTCCAGACATAACCGGACACCTAGGCGCTGTCATATTTAAATTAGATAAATGTATCAATATCAATAGAAGCTTCCAGAAATAAATAATTTATTATTGTTTTAGCGCTCTGGTAAGCTATATTTACTTCATTCTTAGATGCACCAATATAAGCTTCGGTTTCCAGTATGTTTTTTACTCTATTCTTATTGTCATCATCATCCATAAAAATCAACCCACCCCCCTTATCTGGTTTCATTACTCTTACGCCCTGTAGTTAGAATTCTAAAGTTTCTCTATCACTATCCGTAATATTTGAACTGGTCAGGGGGTACTTAGGCTTATTTAAGGCTGTCCTAATGTCCATCTCACATTTTTTCAAAATGGCTTAGGATAGTCTGTAATGCTGGATTAAAAATACTACTCACTCTACAGTCTTGGTTAGTATAACCATTGTTGCCCAACAAAACAGTCAAATTTAACTTGCACAAGAATATCCGTAAGTCCAATAAAGTCCTAGGCAAATTCATCCATACAGTGGGTGCAGAAGATGATCCTTTTGCTAAGATATCAATCAATTCACTTGGGACATCAAAAGAAGAATAGTTATAAATATTGAAATCCCCGAAGTTTATATTAAAGTTAAAATCACTAGATAGGTAATAACTGTATATTGTGTGTGTCTGTGTGCATATGTGTATATTTATATATATATATATATATATATATATATATATATATATATGTATATATATGTATATATATATATGTATACATATGTATATGTGTGTGTGTGTATATATATATATATATATATATATATATATATATATATATATATATATATATATATATATATATTTTTTATAATCACACGAGTGAATTTTTTATTTTAGATGCAGTCATAACATTTGCATTGACAAGTGAATTTTATATGGAATGCAGCTTTAAGAATTTCAGGAAGTGATGTCATGGTTACACATGCTATTTAAACTTGTGTGAAGTGAATGAATGGCTGATGTCTGAAGAAGTTTACTGATTGTAGTAGACGAAAGCGCGAACAATAAACATGTTTGTTGGAACTATCATCATCATCTTTTTTTTTTTTTGAAGTTCATTTTAATATTTAGTTGGTTTTAATTATGGGTCAATTAAAGCCTGCGAGTGTAGCTGTCAGTCAGGGACATTTGATGTTCTTCGTGTTTCACTGTTGCAGTCATTACATTTGGGTAATTCTGCTGGCCGGTTGCCCTCAGCCAGCCTGAATTCCAAAGTCTTGGGTCCTGCGTCAGCTGCCACCCTTTCCCTGACGTCAGGTCGTCAGGGGTATAAAAGAAGCAGCCGGCGCCATTTTCTTCAATCTTTCTTGCTGCTCAGTGCCCGAAGCAGAAGCTGTTCGCAAGTGCCGGTCGGCCAACTGCTGAGATTTTTGCGTTTGAGTTTCGGATCCAAAGTATTCAATAAAGCCAATTACCCCGTTGGGGAAACTTTTTTCTTGCTCCAGACCGATGTCAGAAAAAGTTAATAATTGTATTTCTTGTGGAAAGCAAATACCTCATAAGGATTTTCATTCTTACTGTATTCCTTGCCTAGGCCCTGATCACAACATTACTGGTTGTCGGTTTTGTGCTAGATTTAACCAACGCACTATTAAGCATCGGTATGATTTTGCTTTAAACGTTTTTGGACGCCGGTTTAATTATCCTGAAATGTCATTGGATAGCCATCCGACTACCGGAGTTTACAAAAAACACAAAGAAAAGGATAGAGAAAAACAACCGAGGCCCAAAACTGATGACGAGGCTTCTCCTAAGCCAGTCACCGGTTCTGAATGAGACGCTTTCGCAGCCCTTGATGCCTGCTACTTTAGAGTCGCAGCCTGCTACCGGCTCCCACGTGGAGTCTGCCATGCCACTGGATACTTAAGGTATTGGCGCCTTGGACGCTAATCCCTCAGATGGATCCGGAGCCGCTGAGCAGGTACAGGCTTCTGAGGGTGTATTCAGACATAAACATCTTTACATTAAAACGACTTCAGCCTCAAAGGCAAAGACTAAAGCACCTTCTAAAGCAAGGAAACAAACTCAAGTGCCATGTGGACAGGCCTCTATGCCCAAAAAACAGATGCTCAAAATGGCCGAAGACTTCATTACCTTGATCAGGGGTTCCCATCCCCCACCGGGTAAGAGGCCTAGGCAAGACACTGACTATGAATCTTCAGATCAGGTTTCTATTTCTTCTGATTAGGAATATTCTCTTCCACCATTAGGATTCTGATGCTGAAGAATCTATACCTTCAGCATCTCCTCCTGGGGGCTATTCTTTTGGGGAAACCTTGCATACCATGAGGGAGCATTTCCACTGGGAGAGCCAAGATTTTTCTGAATCTAAAAATAGGCTCAGGGATTTTCTTTTACTACCTCAGCACAGGCCTCTAGCCAATCCACCTGTGTTAGACATTTTAGATGTGTTTTTGGAGTCTAGTCTGACCCCTGACTCCTTCCCCCCCAGCTCCTGTTAAGCCTGACAGATATTACAGGGTTCCTGACTCGCACAAATTTCTTTTTAAAAACCCTGCTGCTGACCCAGAAACCATTTCACAGGGTCCAAAAGGAGTTGAGGCTTCCACTGTAAAAACCCAACCCCTTCTGACAGAGATTCAAGGGCACTGGATAGATGGAAAAAAAAGGTTTACACATCTGCAACTTTGGCTATAAGCACCTTAAACTGTCAATTTCATATGCTTAAGTATCAGCAACATGTCATGGGATTGCTTAAACAGAAAATGTTGTTAAATTCTGATTGTGCAGAAAACAATGAAATGCAGGATTTATTGTATGCAGCAGAACAAGTTGGAAAACATACTTTGCAATGTGGTTTTGATTCTTTGGAGGCCTCCTGCAGGGCCGCAGTTATGGGTTCTGTAATTAGGAGGCATGCTTGGTTAAAGGAACAAAGTCTGCCTGATCATGTTAAAGTTAAATTACTAGATGCACCTTTACAGCATGATACTTTGGAAATAATATTAGTTCCCTAGAAGAGATCCTTAGCTGGCTTTCGACCCAATTCCCACAAGAAACCATAGTGCTAGGTGATGTCAATATAGACTGGAAAATCTGTAACTCTTCAGACCCTCCCACCCTCCTAAATCTTCACGGCTTTTCACAAACCATTCAAACCTCAACCAGAACTAACAAAACTAACAACAAAGAAAGCATATTGGACTGGATTCTAATAAATAGTCACTCCCAAACTTATACAGTAGGGACACTACCCGATGATTTAAGCGACCACACCCTCACGTATCTAATCAGACATAAAACTACCTCCACTAACCTAACCAAATGCAAAATGGTCAAAATGGTCAAATCAAATAAAAACTTTAACCCTGGAAGCTTCCTTGCAGAACTAAATGTATGCAACTGGTCTCCTCTTAAACAACTGCCACTGGATGAAGCTGTATCATACTTCAGTTCCAGGTTCCTTTCTATCCTAGACTCTCACGCTCCCTTAAGATCTATTAGAATTAAATCAAAACCTGCCCCTTGGCTCTCAAAAGATACAAGGGATACAATTCTCCTGAAAAATAAACTCTGGACCAAATTTTGTAGCACAAAAGATCCCTCTGACCAACTTAACTTTAGACAAATAAGAAACTCCACTAAAAAAGCTGTACTACTGGATAAAAGAAACTATTACTGCCATTTACAGCAAACCAACCAACATAATCCGCAAAAGTTCTGGGCAGACATAAACTCTCTCCTAAAGCCTGGCCATAATGACACCCCCTAGGCACTTCCAAAAACCCCAAACAAACTGCTGATGCCTTCAATACCTTCTTCACTGAAACTGTCCAGTCTCTAGCTAACCAACTAGCCCCTAATATCTCCTCTCAGTCCCCCTCTACTAACACTTCCATTCCCACCTTTCAACTGCAACCTGTACCCACTTCACTTATTCGTTCTCTTCTCCACAAACTTAAAATCTCCTCGCCTTCTGCTGACCTTTTACCAGCTCAGTATCTAAAAATTGCAGCCAGTCCATTAGCCTATCCATTTCCATCCTGATTAACAGAACCATTGTTGAAGGCTGCATTCCTTCACTCTGGAAAATTTTGCATATCATTCCCCTGCATAAAGGAGGGATCTCTACAGAACTCTTAAACTACCGTCCCATAGCCTTACTCTCCCCCTTAGCTAAAATCATGGAGAAATGCATCCAAAAACAACTTCTTAAACACCTATTAAACCACAACTTACTAGCTGACTGTCAACATGGCTTCAGGCCTTACCACAGCACCACCTCAGCCCTTCTTTCTTTTACTGACTATCAACAAAAACCGGAACAATAACATACTAACCTCTGCTCTCTTTATTGACCTATCCAAAGCTTTTGATATGGTCAACCACCAGATACTATTAAACTTAAAACTTTTGCTCTTGACTCTGGTACAATAAAATGGTTCAAATCATATCTTCTTAACAGACAACAGGCAGTGCGTTGGGAAAACAGCTTATCCAACCTACTACCTATTACCCTTGGAGTCCCCAAGGATCAATACTGGGCCCCCTTCTGTTCTCAGTCTTCATCAATGACCTACATACCAGTTTATCCTCTGCTACCTGTGTACAATATGCTGATGATTCTACTTTGATTTGTTCTGCCACATCCCCCTCTGAATTGCACTCTATTACCCAAAAGACTTTCCAAAATGTTGAAAAATGGTTTTAAACAGACGCCTGATCTTAAACCCCAAGAAAACCAAATTATTACTTTTCTTCCCCACCCGAAAATCTTCTCCACTCAATTTCTCTGTCTTCTCTAATAATGGCACCTACATATCTCCTGACCCCTCCACCAAGCTCCTCGGAGTAGAGATAGACAACAACCTATGCTTTGACTCGCACATTAACAACACAATAAAACTAGTCAACAGAAAACTTGGCTGCTTTAAAATTAAACCATTTCTTACACCACTTGCCAGAACTTCCATAGCACATACCCATTTGATTTCTACCCTACTGTACGCCTCCTATCTATACAAATCTGTCCAAAACTAATCTCTCCAAACTAACTGTTGCCTACAACAGTATTGCCAGATTTGCCACTGGCTCTACCTTTAGAACTCACCACTGCCAAAACTTAAAAAAACTGGGATGGCTAGAACTGCAAAATCTCATCTTATTTCACCAGCTCTCTTTTGCCCATAAAGTCCTCTACAAACCTACCAGCACCACTATACTCACGACTCTCATTAGCCCTTATTGTAATCTCAAAAGTCTGCGTTCCTCTAACAAACCTCTAATATCTACCTCTAAATCCAACAACTTAGCAGGCGAGTACTTGTTCTCCAGTACAATTGGAAAAGCCTGAAACTCCCTTCCTTCCAACCTCACTGCTCTTTCCACTCTTCCCAGCTTCAAATCCCAACTCAAAACTCGCCTCCTAACTCACTGGCTCTGCCCCTGCTCTAACCCTGACTAGCTACCATTCTGCTCCTAGTACTCTCACTTATCTTGCTTCTAATCTTCTCAAAAACTTACTACTAAATTAGAATTTGCTTTTTTTCCCTTTGATGTTCTTATTTTGCTTATTGCAGACACTGTAAAAAAAACATTTTTTCTTCTCTGAACTATATGTGTAACTTTGTTTTTACTGTTAAATGCTTTTAATGAAAAATGCTCAATGTTTATTATACCTCACTTGGAGCTTTTCTTCCCGGGCCTCTGCTGAAAATGGACATGAATTCAGCTGGACCAGCCCAGTCAACAAATGTAAAATAAATAAATAAAATAAAATAAAATACATTTGATGTTAAGGCAGAAAAGGTGTTAAAATGGAGGACAAAGCTAAATCTATGCAAACTGTCAAAGATTTTTTACAAATACAGCCACCTAGGTTTAGTAGACACTGGCCTACAAAAAATTGGTCCTTTCCTGTGTCAGACACACCCCAAAGGGGCAGATCCCAGGCACAAGGTTCTTATAGGCCCAAGCAATGGGGAGCTTCTACCTCCAAAGCTGGAGAAGATAGATCACAAACATACAGAAAACAGTCCTAATGACTTCCCCCTGCCTGCACCAAGCACTTATCTTCTGGCAGCACCTTTAGGGGGAAAATTAGCACTTTTTGTTCAAAATTGGCACATCATATCCCAGGACAAGTGGGTTCTAAACAGTGTCACAGGGCTACAAGTTCCATTTCCATACTCTGCCAAAGGCAAACGACTGGCCAGATCTGCCAAAAAATCAATGGGCAGAGGCACAAAAACAAGTCTCATCCCTCATGGACATGGGGGCCATTCAACAAGTACCAGAACAAGAGCAGGGACAAGGATTTTACTCAAGACTGTTCTTGGTGCCCAGAAAGGACAAGGCATGGAGGCCGATACTGGACCTATCTATTCTGAACACTTTCCTGGATATTCCAGAATTCAAAATGCTGACTTTGCAGCAGCTTCTGCCCATGCTGGGCAAGAATGCTTGGCTTGTGACTTTAGACCCAAGAGGCATACCTGCATGTCCCAGTCAGACAATCATGCAGAAGATACCCAAGATTCAAGGCTGGTTCAATGCATTACCAATTCTCTAGACTGCCCTTTGGCTTATCTACTGCATCCAGGGTCTTTACAAAGTGCCTGGCACCAGTAATTGCATTCTGCAGACAAAGAGGAATACAAATATATCCTTACTTGGACGACTGTCTCATTCAAGCAGAGAACAAGGACATTCTTATTCAACATCTGGCGTTTGTGAAAAGACTTCTAACATGCCTACGGTACACAGTCAACAAAAAAAGTAAAAACTAGTACCCTCACAAGAGATAACATTCCTGGGTGCAAGCTTGAATACAACTGTCCAGATGGCTTATCTCATGCCAGACGAACAAAGGCAACTGAATACCTATTTCAAAATATTGGCAACAAAGGCCCAGTTATCTGCAAGAAATATTCTGCAGGCTTTGAGCTTCATGGCATCCTGCATCCTACTAATTTCATATGCAAGACTGCATATGAGGAAACTTCAATGGTACCTGAAAAGTGTTTGGACTCAACATTGCCACAGCCTGGAAACAGTCATTACTCTCATTCCATGCCTGCAACAGGAGTTTCGATGGTGGGCAAAGGCTTGTCACCAGAACAAGGGACAGCCATTCACATTACCTCCAGCCAGGCAGACACTAACAACAGATGCATCAGACTATGCCTGGGGAGCCCACAGGGCAGGAAGATGCATTCAGGGCACACGGCCCTCAAACCAAATGCATCTACCTATCAATGAAAAAGAGATGCTAGCTGTTCAAAATGCCCTGACAGCCTTCAAGGAACTACTTCATCTGGGACAACTACTGATAGACAGACAACACCATGGTCACGTGGTATATAAACAAGCAGGGGGGCACACATTCTTACCCACTTTGCAGACTAGCCATGACCTTGTGGGACACAGCTTTGACTTACCAAGTTCATCTGCAGGCACGATTCCTGAGTGAGTTGCTAGAGAAGGGTGAGAGGCTTGGGTTTTTTCTGAATAGTGATGTCAAAAAACTGTTGGTAAAGGAACCAAGGCACCCCTATATATATATGCAATTCCCAAAATTCATGAGTATGGTTAACCCACCAGGGAGACCCAACATCTCAGGGGTAGGTTCTTATATAGAAAAAGTGAACAGATTTCTGGATTTCCATTTTAAAAGTTATTTGCTTAAGGTACCTTCTCATGTGAAAAACACAGAGGATGTTTGTAAAGCACTGCGTGGTATGATGTGGGACAATGAATTTTATTGGGCCACAGTGGATGTTTCATCTTTATATACCAATATTGATAAGCGTTTGGGCTTGGAGGCCATGAAAAAGATGATGGAAGAGGGCCCTCATACAACTTTCTTGCTGTCCCTGTTAGAATATAGTCTTACACATAATTATTTTGTGTGGAAGAAGGATTTTTATCTTCAAATCAAAGGGACAGCAATGGGGGCGGATTTTGCCCCTACTTACGCAGTAATATACATGGGTGAATTTGAGAAGGAATTCATGTTTCAGAATGCATTTTTCATTAACAATGTTATTTTTTTTTTTTTTTTTTTTTTTACAAACGATGCATTGATGATCTTATTTTTGTTTGTAAGGGAAGATCATCTTTGTTCAGGGAATTTATGCAGGACATCAATAAAAATGCACACGGGTTAAGTTTTGTTTGTGAATGCTCGAATGAAAAAATATCCTTTTTGGATGTGGAATTTTATATTGGAAAAGACAATAGGGTGCAACACAGACCATTTAGGAAGTCTACCTCGGTTAATAATTTTTTGCATGCTAGCAGCATGCATCCTCCACATTTGATCAGGGCATTGCCAGAGGGGGAATTCAAGAGAATTCTTAGGAACACTTCTGATTCAAAATTATAGGATGAAGTGTTGATAAGATTATCTTCTGGAGGATATTCTGAGACTATGTCTGGAATTAAGAACAGGTTATGTGGGGGAGGCAAAAAAAAATAAGAGAGAGTTACCACAGACATTGTCAAGTTCCACATGAAATGGATAGATTATTTTTTTTATCTAGATTTTCTGATTTTTCATGGGTAGTGGAGAAAGTTGTTAATTTTGGCATGTGGTTTCTGATGATATGTCTGTTGGTCGTTTGTTTCCCAGACACATTACTTTTTCCTATCATAGGTATAACAATTTGAAGGAATTGTTAACTAGGAATTTGGAATATCCCATGGATTCTATGAATGTTGGTATGCAATGCTGTGGACGTTGTTCTGTATGTGACAGGACTAGAAATTTACATGGAGAAAATTAATGGGAAAAAGTATCAAGCTTTTGAGAAATTTGATTGTTTATCACAAGGAGTGGTTTATATTTTAGGGTGTGATTGTGTTAAGCCCCTTTGGTATATTGGTCAAACTACGAGGAACGTTAAAATCCACATCTTAGAGCCTTTGGGGGATGTTAGGAGGAGCAATATGGACAGCCCTGTGGCTTCACATTTTGTCAATGTGCACAATGGTAACAGTAGTGGATTTATCTTTAGTGTGTTGGCTAGACCACATTATGAGGCAGGGAATTTTAAAACAGAATTGAATAGATTAGAATATAGAATGATAGTTAATTTTCATACCTTATATCCAAGGGGCATGAAGTTAGATAGTGGTATTTTAGCATGATGGTTATATATTATTATACTGTGAACATCAATTCGATCATGTATTAAGCAACAAATTAATAGTTGTATGTATGGTTATGAAAAATATGAAGTTCATTGAACTTTTTTCATCAGTGTTCATTTACCGTAAGAATGCTATATTGTGATGCATTTTGAATAACAATGCAAGTTAAATAGAGATGTTGCACTTTAAATGATGAATTTTTGCCTTAATTGATTGAGTTGCTTGTTAATTAAATATATAAGGAGATCGTTTTTGTATATGAGGTGTTCCATTGAAGGCGAATAGCCAAGGTACCATGACTTGTTATTAAAAGAAAAGCTTTTTTACAATCCCTGCGTTCCAGTGTTTTTGTCTGCTTCAAATTGTGGTGTACAGAACCAAAGCTTGCAGGAAGACAGAGCACTTACTAGTGGCATATGCTGCAAGATCACAAGGAAAGCCCATCTCAAAGCAGACTATTTCTAAGTGGTTAGGCCACTGCATTCATTTCTGCTACTTACACCATGGCAAGCCAGTACCTAAGGGCATTAGGCCTCATTCCACCAGAGCTGCAGCCTTTCTCAGGGTAGTACGAACCACAGACATTTTAGAGGCGGCTACTTGGAGTTCAGTGCACACCTTTACAAAGCATTATCATCTGCCACTCTACTCTAAATCCAGGGCAGGCTTTGCCACTGCAGATGTTCTTTGTGTTTCACTGTTGCAGTCATTACACTTGGGTAATCTGCTGGCAGGTTTCCCTCAGTCGGCCTGAATTCCAAAGTCTTGGGTACTGCGTCGGTTGCGGTCTCCTCTTCCATGACGTCAGGTTGTCAGGGGTATAAAACATGCAGCCGATGCCATTTTCTTTAGTCTTTCTTGCTGCGTGGTGCCCGAAGCAGAAGCATTTCGCAAGTGCCAGTCGGCTGACTACTGAAATATTCACGTTTGAGTTTCAGAACCGAAGTCTTCAATAAAGCTAAGTACCCTGCTGGGGAAACTTTTTTCTTGCTTTTTACCGATGTCAGAAAAAGTTAATAATTGCATTACTTGTGGGAAGCAAATACCTCATAAGGATTTCCATTTATACTGTATTCCTTGCCTAGGCCCTGATCACAACGTGCCTGGTTGTCGGTTTTGTGCTAGATTTAACCAATGCACTATTAAGCGTCGGTATATTTTTGCATCTAAGTATTTTGGAAACAGATTTAACTACCCAGAGATGTCGTTGGATAGCAATCCGACTACCGGAGTACATAACAAACTCAAAGAAAAGGACAGAGAAAGGCAGTTGAGATCCAAAACTGATGACGAAGCTTCTCCTAAGCCAGTCGCCGGTTCGCCGGTACTCAGTGAGGTGCTTTCGCAGCACCTGATACCCGTTACCTTCGAGTCGCAGGCCTGTACTGACACCCATGTGGAGTCCGGCATGCCGCAAGATGCTCAAGGTATTGGACCGACGGATGTATCTCCCTCGAATGGGTCCATAGCCGCTGAGCAGGCACCGGCTTCTGAGGGTGTATTCGGACCTCAACATTTTTATATCAAACCGACGAAAGCTGCAAAACCAAAGGCAAAGACACCTTCTAAAACTAAAAAAAACAACGCCTGAGCCATGTGCACAGGCCTCTATGCCTAAAAAACAGATGATCAAAATGGATGAAGACCTTATTACCTTGATCAGTGGTACCCATCTCCCTCCAGATAAGAGGCCTAGGCAAGACACTGACTATGAATCTTCAGATCAGGTTTCTGTTTCTTCCGAGTCCTCTTCTGATCAGGAATTATCTTTACCTCCCTATGAGGATTCTGATGGTGAGGAGTCTATTCCATCTGCATCTCCTCTTGAGGATTATTCATTTGGAGAAACCTTGCATACTTTTCACTTGGAGGGTCAAGACTTCTCAGAATCAAAAAAGAGGCTCAGGGATTTCCTCCTTCTCCCTCAGCATAAGACTTTAGCCATTCCCCCTGTGTTGGACATTGTGGATGATGTCTTTTCGGAGTCAAGCCTGACCCCTGACTCTTTACCTCCGGCTCCCAGAAAGCCTGATAGGTATTACAGGGTTCCTGACTCTCATAATTTTTATTTAGAAACCCTGCTGCTGATCCTGAAACTATTTCACAGAGTCCAAAGGGAGTTAAGGCCTCATCAGCAAAACACCCCACCCCCTCAGACAGAGATTCAAGGGTGCTGGACAGACGGGGAAAAAAGGTTTATACATCTGCAACCTTGGCAATCAGGGCCTTAAACTGTCAATTTCATATGCTTAAGTACCAACAACATGTTATGGGATTGCTGAAACAGAAAATGATGTTGATTTCAGAATGTGCAATAAATAAGGAATTGCAGGAATTATTGCATGCAGCCGAACAAGTTAGAAAGCATACATTGCAATGTGGTTTTGATTCCTTAGAGGCCTCATGCAGGGCCGCAGTTACTGGATCTGTGATTAGGAGGCATGCCTGGTTAAAGGAACAACATTTGCCTGATCATGTAAAAGCTAAATTGCTAGATGCACCTTTACAGCATGATTCACTATTTGGTATTAAGGCAGAAGAGGTTTTAAAGAAAATGGAAGACAAAGCTAAATCTATGCAAACTGTTAAAGATTTCTTACAAGTGCAGCCACTTAGATTCAGTAGACACTGGCCTACAAAAAATTGGTCCTTTCCTGTGTCGAACAGAGCTCAAAGGGGCAAATCCAGACACCCTAAGGGTTCCAGGTACCAGGCTCAAGACTCATACAGGTCAAAGCAATGGGGGCGCATCCACCTCTAAATCTGGAGAAGAAAAAGCACAAACCTACAGAAAGCAATCCCAATGACTTCCCTCTGCCTACACCAAGCAATTATCTTTTGGCAGCACCCATAGGGGGAAAATAGCACTTTTTGCTCAAAATTGGCAGTTAATAACCCAGGACAAGTGGGTACTGAACATCATATCACAGGAATACAGATTCCATTTCCACACTCTGCCAATGGCAAATGGTTGGTCAGACCTGCCAAAAAAACAATGGGCAGAGGCACCGAAACAGGTTACATCCCTCATGGATATGGAGGCCATTCAGACAGTACCAGAACAGGAAAAAGGACAAGGTTTTTACTCGACTGTTCTTGGTACCCAGAAAGGACAAGGCCTGGCGGCCAATACTGGACTTATCGATTTTGAACACATACCTGGACATTCCAAAATTCAAAATGCTCTCTTTGCAACAGCTTCTGCCCATGCTGGGCAAGAATGCTTGGCTGGTGACTTTAGACTTAAAAGAGGCATACCTGCATGTTCCAATAAGACAGTCATGCAGAAGATACCTCAGATTCAAGGCTGGCTTAATGCATTACCAATTCTCTGCACTGCCCTTTGGCTTATCTACTGCGCCCAGGGTCTTTACAAAGTGCCTGGCACCAGTAATTTCCTTTTGCAGACAAAGAAGTATTCAAATATATCCTTACTTGGACGACTGTCTCATTCAAGCAGAGAACAAGGACGACACCTGGCGTTTGTGAAAAGGCTTCTAGCATGCCTAGGGTACACAATAAACGAAAATAAATCACAACTGGTACCCTCTCAAAAGATAACATTCCAGGGAGCAAGCTTACATACAACTGCCCAGATGGCTTACCTTACGCCAGACAAACAAAGGCAACCGACTGCTTACTTCAAGCTGATGGCAACAAAAACCCAGTCTTCCGCAAGACAAATTCTGCAGGCTCTGGGCTTCATGGCATCCTGCATCCTACTATTGCTATATGCAAGACTGCATATGAGGAAACTTCAGTGGTACCTAAAAAGCTTATGGAGTCAACATTCACACAGTCTGGAAACAATGATTCCTCTCATCCCCTGCCTGCAGCAGGAGTTTCTATGGTGGGCAAAGGCCTGTCACCAAAACATGGGACGGCCGTTCACTCTACCCCCTGCCAGCCAAACCTTAACAGACTCATCAGATTATGCCTGGGGGGCCCACATGGCAGGAAGATGCATTCAGGGCATATGGGCACCAAATCAAATGCATCTACATATCAACCAGAAAGAGATGCTAGCTGTTCAAAATGCCCTAATAACCTTCAAGGACTTACTTCATCCAGGACAACTACTGATAAAGACTGACAACACAGTCATGTGGTGTATAAACAATCAAGGGGGCACACACTTGTACCCCCTTTGCAGATTAACCATGGTACTGTGGGACACAGCTTTGACCTACCAAATATATCTTCAAGCTCAATTCCTGCCTGGAAAACAGAACACTCTGACAGACGATTTAAGCAGAAATCTTATGGATCCTCACGAGTGGAAACTAAATCCACAAGTATTCAGCATAACAGAGAAATGGAGGAGCCCAGACATAGATCTATTTGCCTCTCCTCAAAATTATCAATTGACAAGATTCTGCACAAAGTCTTACACAGACAAGCATGGAAAGTGGATGCCCTATCCTTCAGTTGGGAAAACCTGTCAGTTTACGCCTTTCCTCCTCTGCCTCTTCTACCCAAGGTCCTCCTAAAAGTCAGATGAGAGAAGCCAAAGATGATATTAATTGCCCCGGACTGGCCCCGCCAATACTGATACCCAATCCTAAGAAACTTGTCTCAATACCCAGCTTTGACCTTGCCTCAGAGACCACAGTTACTGTCCCAGCAAAACAATCAGATCCTGCACAATCAACTACAGACTCTGAACCTGGCAGCATGGCTAATCATGTAATCATGCGAACAACACCTCTCAGTAAAGCTGTGATGGATGTCATTTTGGAAGTCAGAAGGCCTAGTACTAGAAAATCTTATGCTGACAAATGGAAGAGATTCCATGCTTGGAATCAAGCAGAACGAACTGATACAGCAGAACCACATATTCCTCAGATATTACAATACTTGACTGAGATGCTTGACAAAGACCGATCTTTCTCATCAATCAAAATCCATGCTTCTGCCATTTCGTTACAATACAGAGCCACCAATCTTTTCTCATCCTTTACTAAAGCAGTATCTTAGAGGAGCCAAAAATTTAAGGCCTCCTAGAAGATCACCATTACCTGCATGGGATCTCAATTATGTGTTGGAAAAACTCCCCCTACCTCCATTTGAACCAGCTGCTACCGCTGATATGAAGTTCTTATCTTGGAAGACAGCTCTGCTAGCAAGAAGAGGTTTTTCAGAGCTACAGGCCTTCATGCCGGTAGAGCCTTTTATAATTTTTTACCCAGACAGGGTGTCTCCGAGGACAAATCCTACTTTCATGCCTAAGGTGGTGTCTAGTGTGGCTCTTAACCAAACAATTCATCTGCCAACTTTTTATCCAAATCCGCAGAACAAAGGGGAGAGAATTCTGCATTCCTTGGACGTACACAGGCAGCTAAGATTCTACTTGGGCAGGACTAAAACTCTAAGAAAAACTGAGCAATTACTAGTGTCTCATGCTGCAGGATCACAAGGAAATGCTATTTCAAAGCAGACAGTTTCAAAGTGGATAAGCCACTGCATCAGTTTCTGCTACTTACACTATGGTAAACCTGTGCCCAAGGGCATTAGGTCTCATTCCACCAGAGCCGCAGCTACTTCAGCAGCCTTTCTCTGAGGAGTACCAAACAAAGACATTCTAGAGGCTGCTACTTGGAGTTCTATTCACACCTTTACAAAGCACTACCATTTGCCTCTTTACTCTTAAGGCCAGGGCAGGCTTTGCCACTGCAGTGCTGCAGGGCCTTATAGCAGCACCTAATGCTGTTTAGCTCCAGCCTCCCAATCATAGCTTTGTGATTCTACCCAAATGTAATGACTGCAACAGTGAAACATGAAGAACATAGTACAGTTGTGTACACTTACCATAAATGTAGATGTTCGAGTGTATTCACTGTTGCAGTCCAGGTTACCCTCCCTCCATCCCCCTGTCATTCTAAAGTTTATCTTTTCTTCTACAACCGATGTGGTGTATTTGCTTGTAGATGAAGGTAAAGTTTATATTGTTGCATGTATATTTATATATATGTAATATTGCTACCTTTTTGGGGGCACCTGACATTGGGGGAAAGAAAAAACTAAAGTAAATGGTGTCGGCTGCATGTTTTATACCCCTGACGACGTGACGTCATGGAAGAGGAGACAGCAACTGATGAAGGACCCAAGATTTTGGAATTCAGGCCGACTGAGGGCAACCTGCCAGCGGATTACCCAAATGTAATGACTGCAACAGTGAATACACTTGAACATCTACATTTATGGTAAGTGTACACAACTGTACTTTCTGCAGGGGCCTTATAGCTGCTCCTACTGCTGTCTAGTTCCAGCCTCCCAACCATAGCTTTGGGACTCTACCCAAATGTATTGACTGCAACAGTGAAATATGAAGAACATAGTACAGTTGTGTACACTTACCATAAATGTAGATGTTCGAGTGTATTCACTGTTGCAGTCCAGGTTACCCACCCGCCTTCCCCCTTTTTCTTTTGGATCTTATCTTTCCTTCTCTCACTTATACTACCTATGTGGTGTATTTGCTTTTAGATGAAGGTAAAATTTATATTGGTATATTTCTGAATAGATATATATACATATATATATATATATATATATATATATATATATATATATATAATCAATTTTGGCTACCCTTCTTGGGGGCACCTGAAATTTGGGGCAAGAAAAACTGAAGAAAATGGCGTTGACTGCTTCTTTTATACCTCTGATGACCTGACGTCAGGGAAAGGGTGGCGGCAGCCAACGCAGGACCCAAGACTTTGGAATTCAGGCCGGCTGAGGGCAACCTGCCAGCAGGATTACCCAAATGTAATGACTGCAACAGTGAATACACTCGAACATCTACATTTATGGTAAGTGTACACAACTGTACTTTCTGGGGTATGTTTGTTTTCGTATTTGAGGGTTTTCATTAAAACAAAAAGTCTTAGAAGATGTGGTATAGGGTCACATGGATATAAGAAACCACTGCATAAAAGATCAAACTTACAGTGTATGTAACACAAAAGCTGAAATTAGACTTTAAAAACGTTGTTATACATAATAGGTGGGAATAATAATTTCTTACTATAATGGCAACACTTTCCATATCTTCGAATGTGAATGATCTCACAAATATATACAAAAAGGAAAGAATAGTAAACTATATTTAGAAATGCAGATTGCAAATAGCTACACTACAGGAGACACATTTGAAAAGAACTGAGCATGTGAATTTGATAAAGAAAGGATTTCAGTATGGTCATTCAGCAGACTATCTGGAGCAAAGGAAAAAGCGAGTATTTATATTAATTGCTAGAGGAGCTCTGATAGTGATAGAAGTGGGGAAAAGACAATAATGGTAGATCTTTAGTAGTTATGGACTACTGACAAAGGTGGAGAATTACTCTGGCATGCGTTTATATTCCACCTAAAACTGCAAGAGTGGAGCTTAAGAAAATTCTGGGGGAATTAATCCACTTTCAGCAGGAATATTACTTATAGGTGGGGACTGCAAATTGATTTGCAACAGTGAGGATGCATCTGTGGGGGACTTGGAAGGGAAAATACATAAAAAAGATTTTTGAATAAATGTATTAAAATATTTGTTATGGAAGATGTGAATTCAGCTTATAAATTATTCTCCAAGATACAAAAACTAGGCTAGGCTAAACAGAAGTATTTCAAAGGAACATGTGCATTTAATTGAAAGTTTTGATATGCATCCAATAACTATTTCAGATCACACGCCAATAATAACTAAAATAAAAATGAGATACTGGCACTTCTCAACCTAGAGAGGAATTCAAGGAATGGATAGTGGAAATTATTCGAAAGCTATTAGGGAAGATAGAAATTTCTTAAGAAAATATAGCTTGGGAGAAAGATGAAATGAATTTCGCATTTAAAATTAGGGTATAAATAAAAGAAAAAGAGATATGGTTAAGAAGTAACAATAATTTATTTAGAGGGACTTACAAAGGTAACATTATTGCAGAATAGGGGGAAATCTTACAGAACAAGAAGAGGTGTAACTGCAGAGTGCTATAGGGAAAACAAGAGTCTACCTGGATAATATGCACAAGTTTAGAAAGATTGCTGTTAAGCAACTGTTTTTTGATAACTCTAGAGCACAAAAACTTTTAGCACAATATCTTGGGCAACAGAAAGTAGAAGGGGTTGTTGCCATTCTTAAGGAGCCTATAACAAGGAAAATAACCAGAGATCCTGTAGAGGTATCAGAAGTATTTCAGAATTTTTATGAAAATCTGTATAAAAAAATAGAAGTATGGAAATCGAGAAAAAGTACAAATGGAAATGTTTATAGAAGAATTAAATATGCCAAGATTAGAGGTAGATGAGGCTTAACCAATAACTGTTGGGATAGGAAGAGATGAGATAAAAATGGTACAGTATAACCAATCTACAGGAAAGTCTCCAGGAATAGATGGTATTACTGTGAAGTTTGGGAGCTAGGAGGAAAGAAAGTGATGAAAGATCTAGAAGGTTTTGTTTAGCAGTATTTTTAAAAGAAGGATAAGCACCAACATCCTGGAAGAAAGCTGTGGTGGCTGTAATAGCTAAAGATGGTAAAGGCCCATCAGATCCACCTTCATGTAACCCCATTTCAATTCTAAGCCATGATTATAAAGTGTTTATGTCTATAATGGCTAAAAGAATGCCAAATGTGACGTTAGATTTGGTAGATGTGGATCAGTGTTTTGTGGAAGGGAGGCAAACATTTGACAACATTAATCGAACAATGATGATCCATAGGGAAGTAGAATGTAAGAAAATACCACTGGTGGTGTTGGAGCTTGATGCAAGGAAAGCACTCGACAGAGTAAGCTGGAATTTTCTGAGTAGGGTAATGGAAGCATTTGCATTTCCTGACACAATAATAAGGTTAATTAGGAGGATACATGAGGGATTGGAGGCAAAAATTAAAGTGGGGGTTTCCTGTCTGGCTTATTCTGTTTGAACAGAGGAACCAGGGAGGGTGTCCTCTTTCCCCTTTGTTGTTTGTGTTTATTTAGAACCATTGGCAAAGAAAATAAGGCACTCAGAAATTCAAGGATATAATTGGTATGCTAATCAAGAAAAGATGGCTTTATTTGTAGATGATATTAATTTGTACCCGTTAAAACCAGAAAAGTACATTTAGGTTCATAGGTTCATACTAGGCTAACTGCCCTTGTGGGCTGTTTTAAGCCTAGCCAATTACCCCATGTGAGAATCAAACCCTGCACCTTGTGTCTACAAGGTAAACACCTTAACCATTATGCCATCCTCCCACCCATTTCAATGCTGCAGAACGTTCTGAGACAGTTTCATGTCCTTTTGGGATATAAAATTAAGATGAATCAAAGGCAATAATTGTAAACAATGTACCCAGACATGAATTGGATCAACAATATCCATATTTCTGGGACATGATAAAATGAAGTACTTAGGAGTATGGATTAACTCATTCTATCCAGAGCAACTCAGAAAATGCTGACTGCTTACTTCCACCATAAGAGCAATAGTGGAGCCTGAGCTTGTTTTCGGAGAATCTATTTCTAATACCATACAGAAAACAAATACTTATAATTCATTAACCACAACAGCTAGATTAAAAATGTAAATGTGAAAGTTATTCAGTAGACACTGATCTTCCCAAAGGTATAAATTTTGATAGTGTGTATCTAAGTCATTATTTAATATTTGCCAAGAAATACAGATGTTATGAATATTTTTGCTTTTTTGGTAAAAGAAATCACAGTAGCTTGGATCTGTACAGTATGTATTTGTTTTGTTTGTGTGATTGTCCGCTTTAAAATGATACTATAACCAGTACTGTGTAATGCTTTTTTACTGAGATATTCACAGAAGTATGGTAAATATTCTAGTTCTTGTAGTCTGACAAAGTATAATATCCCGGCACCTGTAACGGAGACTATATAACAATATACAAGTGTGGTCTGATGTCAGCTTTGAAATAATCCTTTGTGTGTTGACACCATGCTCCCTTGCAAAGATATGGGCACAATGAGAAATATAATTTCCATAATGTGTCAAATAAATGAAGTAATTGATTTCAGTCCTTGTCATGGATGAGCATTAATGTTTTTCAGAAATTGGTCTTTGTTTGTTCTTCTGCAAATATTATAGCAATAACCCACGCCTGGGTGTGGGTAATGCTGGATTTACCCACGGTTGACGTGGTTTGGTCACGAGGGCGAAGCCAGAGTGGCCAAACAAAGCCAACCATGGGTAAATCCAGCATTACCCACACCCAGAAGTGAGTTATTGCTATTATATAATGACATTATTTAAGAAAAAAAATAATTACTTTTCTTAAATAATGGCATTGTATAATGCCTCCTTGCTGCCCTTCTGCAGCTGTCTGGTATTCTGCGGCAGTTCTGATGTGCTGCGCATGCGTATGCCTATGCAGTACATCAGAGCTGTGGGCAAAAGCAACGGAGAAAGCAAGATCTCCATTGCTTTTTACTGTTTCGCTATGTTAAATGGGTTTAACATAGCGAGACAGCTTTAAAAAAAGCAACGGATGATCTCTGTTGCTTATTTTAAAGCTGTTTCGCTATGTTAAACCCATTTAACATAGACAGTTTTGAAAAAAGCAACGAAGAAAGCAAGATCTCTGTTGCTTTTTACAAACTGTTTCGCTATGCTAAATGGGTTTTACATAGTGAGACAGCTTTAAAATAAGCAACAGAGATCTCCGTTTCTTATTTTAAAGTTGTCTCGCTATGTTAAACCCATTTAACATAGCGAGACAGGTTTAAAAAAAAAGCAACGAAGAAAGCAAGATCTCCGTTGCTTTTTACACACTGTCTCGCTATGTTAAAGGAGTTTAACATAGCGCGACAGCTTTTAAAAAAGCAACGGAGATCTCCGTTGCTTTTTTTAAACCTGTCTCGCTATGTTAAACTCCTTTAACATAGCGAGACAGTGTTTTAAAAAAAACTTATACTAATGGAAAAAGTCCGGGCGACCGGACCTTTTTCCATTAGTATAAGTCGATTTACAACGTTTTGGAATATTAATGGGGGGTCATGGTATAATGGACTTTAGCCCGTGTCCTTGCCTTACTTCCTTGTTCACTTATTGACAGAAATATGGCAAAGATCTTAATTTTCATAATCCAACAAGTAAGCAAACTATGATATCTGTCCATATGTAATGCTCACATTTCATGTAATTTACAGGAAGTTGCACATTTTGATAGTGGCTTCAAAAGGATACCTCACTTATCATCGTGCCATCATTCATAGCACAGTTACTCATTGAAATATGAAACAAATATAATTTTCATAACCTAAGTCATAAACTGATATCTGTACATGCAGTTGCAGATGTCCTTCAAGGATGCATCTGCAGTCATAACATATGGGTTGTCCTGCCTCAGGCAGCCCTACTGTCGGCCGGATTCCAAAGTCTGGGTCTGGCCTCGGCTGATGTCGCACTTTCCCCGACGTCAGAGCTTCTGGGGTATAAAGGCATCAGCCGACGCCATTTTCCTCAGTCTTTCTTGCCGCGCGGTGCCCGAAGCAGAAGCTGTTCACAAGTGCCGGTCGGTCAGATCCAGAGATTTCAGCTACCGAAGACTTCGAAAAAAGCTAAGTACTCCGTTGGGGACTCTTTCTTGCCTCAGCCGATGTCAGACAAAGTAAATAATTGTTTAACTTGTGGGAAACAAATACCTCATGAGGATTTCCATTCTTACTGCCTTCCTTGCTTAGGCCCAGACCACGACATATCAGCTTGTTTAGCCTGTGCCTCCTTCAACCGACAGACTCTTAGACATCGGTCGGAGTTTGCAGAAGAATTTTTTGGAACCGCTTTTGCTTATAAAATGCCGTCGGAGACTCCGACTTTGCATATGGCCAAAAAACGCAAGGAAAAGGACCGACACTCGCGGCCCGCGGTTTCGGCTGAAACCACGGCTAGGCCTACCGCGAGTGTCTCGGTTTCGGTTGAAACCGAGCCCATGGTTATTACTACTACCAAAACCATACCTCCGACAACCGAGGCCAGAGAGGCCCCGGCTGAGTCGGCTTCAGAACTCCCTACCGAAGCTAGTGCTCAAGAATTGTCCGACACCATACCTTTGGACATTTCTACCCCTGCACGTGGGGCAGCTAGGCCCCCAGCTTCTATGTCTATTAAGGCCTTCTCCAGGGCTAAAGCTGCCAAACTTTCAAAAGCTTTGCCTGCCAAATCTACTTCTCAGAGGCCTTCCTCAAGTTCTCAGATTCTCAGTCTTGCTGAGGACCTTATATCCTTAATTAGGGGTTCCCAACCTCACCCAGACAGGACCTCCCAACCTCCACCAGACAAAAGGCCCAGGACTGATCCCTCTGAACCTCTCTCCTCTGATTACTCCATGGATGGATCTGATTTGTCAGACCATCAGGAAGGGGCTTACTCACCTTATGAGGATTCAGATGCAGAGGATTCTATTCCTTCAGCCTCCCCACCTGAAGAATTTTCCTTTGGGGAGACTTTACACTCCATGAGGGAGCACTTTCAATGGCAGGGTCAGGATTTCTCTGATTCTAGAAAAAGATTAAGGACCTTTTTGCATTTGCCCCAGCATAGGCCCTTAGCCATACCACCTGTTCTAACTGTAATTGATGATGTGTATAATGATGTCAGTACTGCACCTGATTCTCTTCCCCCGGCCCCTGCCAAACCTGACATATATTACAGGGTCCCGGATTCTCACTTCCACCTGTATAAAGCCCATGCTGCAGACTAAGAAACTATTTCTCAGGGCCCAAAAGGGGTTGCAGCTGCTACTGCCAAAAATCCCCTTCCCTCTGAAAGAGAGTCTAGAGCATTAGAGAGATGGGGTAAAAAGGTTTATACATCTGCTACTCTTTCTGCCAGGGCATTAAACTGTCAATTCCATATGATACAGTACCAAGAATTTTTGTTAGATCAGCTGAATAAGAAGCTTTCTTCTCCTTAACCTTTAGACCGTAAATCCCTTCAGGATTTGGTACACAACTCTCAGCAGGTCAGTAATCATTTCTTAAAATGTGGCTATGATGCACTGGAGGCTTCATTTAGATCAGCTATGACTGGGGCAGTAATTCGTAGGCATGCCTGGCTAAAGGAGCAATCCTTGCCAGACCATGTCAAGGCTAAACTCCTCGATGCTCCAATGGAGAAACAAAATTTATTTGGCTCACCTGCACAGGAGATTCTAAAGAAGGTGGAAGAAAAAGCAAAATCTGTGCAAACAGTAAAGGAATTTCTGCAGGTCCAACCTCCGAGGTTCAGCAGAAACTGGCCTACAAAGAATTGGTCCTTTCCAGACACCTCCAGAGCACAGAGGGGCAGGAATAGACGCCCTAGAGGCAAAGGTCAATCAAAGGGTGCCTACAGGGGCCGTCAGTGGCAGCCTGCCAACCAGAGGAGTAGTGCCACACCTGCAACTACAACCACTACCACAGGACAGACACAATGACTTGACTCTGATTCCGCCTGCCAGGGATCAACTGGAAGCTCCCTTGGGCGGAAAGCTGGCTTTATTCTCAAAAAATTGGCATTGCATTACAAAGGATACATGGACATTGCAAACGATAGACAAAGGATACAGGTTTCACTTCCACACTTTACCAAAAAGGAGCGGAATGCCAAACCTTCCACCAAACCAGAAGGCAGAAGCTTTAAGACAAATCAGCAATTTACTTCAGATGAAAGCGATAGAAAGGGTACCATCTGTAGAACAAGGCCAAGGTTTTTACTCCAGATTATTCATAGTACCAAGAAAAGAAAACAAATGGAGGCCTATTCTCGACTTGTCCGCACTGAACACATTTCTCATTGTGCCAAAATTCAAAATGCTGACCCTACAGCAACTTCTTCCCATGTTGGGCAAGGAGTCTTGGCTGGTGACTAGATCTCAAGGAGGCATACCTGCACGTCCCTATCCGACCAGATTGCAGAAGACACCTCAGATTTCTTGCAGGATCAGAGCATTATCAATTCTCAGCATTGCCCTTTGGCTTATCTACTGCGCCCAGAGTATTCACGAAATGCCTGGCATCAGTAATTGCACATTGCAGACTTCAGGAAATTCAAATTTACCCATACCTGGACGACTGCCTAATACAAGCGGACAACAAGACAAAATTGTTAAAGGACTTGGCCTATGTCATACACCTGCTACAGGCCTTGGGATACACAGTCAACATACAAAAGTCAAGACTAGTGCCATCCCAAAGGATAACCTTTTTGGGTGCGGATCTGGACACAATCACTCAGATGGCTTTTCTCACAGAAGAAAAACAAAAACAACTTCCAGATTACTTCATGACTTTGACAAGACAAACTCAGCTTACTGCAAGGAAAGTCCTGCAGGCCCTGGGTTACATGGCATCCTGCATAATCTTGATTCCACATGCCAGGCTGCATATGAGGAAATTACAGTGGTACCTAAGGAATGTATGGTCTCAACACAGTCACAGTCTAGAAGCCATGATACCAATCATTCCATGCCTTCAAAAGGAATTCCTGTGGTGGGCTCAGGCCTGCCAGTCCAACAGAGGGTTGCCTTTCAACAAACCAAAACCAAGGCAGACCATCACTACGGATGCCTCAGACCTAGGATGGGGAGCACACATGGAGGACAAATGTATCCAAGGCCTATGGCCTCAAGGACAGCTAAGCATGCACATAAACCAAAAGGAGATGCTGGCAGTGAAGCATGCAATCGAGGCATTCAAACCATTCCTCCAGCAAGGACATCTGTTAATAAGGACAGACAACACCACGGTCATGTGGTACATAAACAAACAGGGGGGCACACATTCCTACCCTCTATGCCGGATGGCAATGAATCTGTGGAACCTATGCCTGAATCTTAATATCCAGCTGCAGGCCAAATTCGTACCAGGAAAAGAGAATTCACTAGCAGACAGCTTAAGCAGAACTACCACGGATGCTCACGAATGGATGCTGCATCCAGACATCTTCAAACTCGTAACAAAGAAATGGGGAATGCCAGAGATAGATCTGTTCGCCTCCCCGCTCAACCACCAACTGAAGAAATTCTGCTCAAGGACGTACCACCCACAAGCCTGGAGGGTGGACTCTCTCTCTTTCAGCTGGAATGCCCTAACAGTATATGCCTTTCCACCTCTCCCATTGATGTACAAGGTTCTACTGAAGATCAGGGAGGAACAGCCAGAGGTGATACTAATAGCTCCGGACTGGCCAAGACAACACTGGTATCCGCTACTGAGAAGCATGTCTCAGGCGAACTCATGGCCTCTACCCCTATGGCCTCTTCTTGTAACGCAGAACCATTTCAAGACCCTGCATCCAAACTTGAAAACATTGCAACTAACTGCCTGGAAAATTCCTTAAAACAAAGCCAATCTGTTTTATCTCAGATGGTCAAGGACATTATCCTGGAGGCTCGCAGACCTTCCACAAGGAAGACATACTCAGCTAAATGGAAGAGATTTCTCATTTGGAGCACATCAAAGGGCACAGATCTCACAGTGGCAAACATAGCACACATCCTAGAATACTTAGCAGAATTGTTCCACAATGGCCTGTCTTATTCTTCCATTAAGATTCATGCTTCAGCAATTTCAGCAGAATACAATATGGATCCTCCTATCTTCTCTCACCCTCTTCTCAGACAATTTTTGAGAGGGATCAAAAATGTTAAACCTCCAAGGAGACCCCCTCTATCTGCATGGGATCTCAATTTCGTGCTGGAAAAATTGACACTACCTCCTTTTGAACCAGCAGCATCAGCAGACCTACAGTTTTTATCTTGGAAAACTGCTTTCCTTCTGGCAATCACTTCAGCAAGAAGAGTATCCGAGTTACAGGCATTAATGGCAGTGCAGCCTTTTCTTATTTTCCACCAGGATAGAGTGTCACTGAGAACCAATCCTACTTTCATGCCAAAGGTGGTATCCAGGGTATCCTTGAACCAAGCTGTTCATTTGCCTACGTTCTTCCCTAACCCACAGAACAAAGGAGAAAAACTTTTGCACACCTTGGATATACACAGACAATTACGCTACTATCTGGACAGAACTAAAACCAACAGAAAAACTGACCAACTTTTTGTAGCATATGCAACTGGGGTGCAAGGAAGAGCAATTTCCAAACAGACAATTTCAAAATGGATAGGAAATTGCATTTGCTTTTGCTACTCTTTTCATGTAAAGACAGCTCCTGAAAATATCAGGCCTCATTCAACAAGGGCCACAGCCACCACTACAGCTTTCCTACGAGGGGTGGCTACCAAGGACATTTTAGAAGCTGCTACTTGGAGCTCCGTGCATACATTTGCCAAGCATTATAATCTACCTTTATACTCCAGATCCCGAGCAGGGTTTGCAACTGCAGTTCTGCAGGGGATCCTGACTACACCATCCTTCTCTTAGTACCTCCTCCCCCAGTTTGGCTATGGTATTCTACCCATATGTTATGACTGCAGATGCATCCTTGAAGGGCATAGTACAGTTTTGTACCTACCATAAATGTAGATGTCCGATAGGTATGCATCTGCAGTCAGGATTACCCACCCTCCTTCCCCTCTGTGGTATTCCTAGGGTGCTTACCCCTCTTTCAGCTAGCTGGGGGAATCTATTATGGTGTATTTGTTTGTATATATATATATATATATATATATATATATATGTATATATATTTTGCTACTGTTTGGAACTTTTCAGCATTTATCCAAATTTAGCCTTCCTAGAGGGCACCTGGCATCTGGGGCAAGAAACACTGAGGAAAATGGCGTCGGCTGATGCCTTTATACCCCAGAAGCTCTGACGTCGGGGAAAGTGCGACATCAGCCGAGGCCAGACCCAGACTTTGGAATCCGGCCGACCGAAGGGCTGCCTGAGGCAGGACAACCCATATGTTATGACTGCAGATGCATACCTATCGAACATCTACATTTATGGTAGGTACAAAACTGTACTTTCTTTTACCATGTTGTAAGTACTAATACCATCTTCAAAATGAGGTATTATTCAGCATGTCAACTTGTTCCATAACAGTTATTCAATGAAATATTAAAAAAATTGCAGTTCTCCTAATCTAAGTTATAAACAAGCTGCGATATCTGTACATGTGTATAGTGTACAATTACAGTTCTTTAACCATGTTGTATGTACATCTTTAAAATGAGGTGTTACTCAGCATGTCAGTATGTTCCATAGCAGAGTTATTCACCGAAATATGAAAAATATAATCCTCATAACCTCTTATAAACTGTGATATTTGTACATGTGTACAGCATACTGTTACAGGTCTTTTGCCATGTTGTAACTACTGAAACCACCTTAAAATAAGATTACTCAGCATGTTGACATGTCCCATAGCAGAGTTATTCACCAAAATATGAAAAAAAATTATAATTTTCATAACCCAAGTTATAAACAAAATTTGATTTCTGTATATGTATGCAATGTACAGCTACATTTCTTTAACCATGTTGTAAGTACTGATATCATCTTTAAAATTGTCTTGCTCAGCGTTTTGACATGTTCCCTAGCAGAGTTATTGGCAAACATATGAAAATATCATCATTTTCATAACCAGCAACTGTAATATCTGTTTTTCTTATGTCCTGTCTTAAAAATTTTATGTTTTCCTTACCACAGTGATCCTACATTGTCATGGTTATTTTCCATCTATAGTTATTAGGTGCTTGTTGCCAGTATATAGTGTATTGCTGCCATGACACCATTATGGAGATCAGTCAAGAACAAATCAATATCATCATTGTTGCTTCTGATAAAGTGAACAGCTTCTGCAGTGATGCTGTTATGCCGCATTGTTGATCCACCAGTCCTGTGCAACAAGCCATGCACAAACCCATTCTGTAACTATCTGACCTTTTGTGCTGCCCGCTGGATGTTTGCATGTCTCCAGTGCTGCGGAGAAATGATGTCAGACCACACAAAATGACAGTGTGGACACCGCAACTGTATGTGTTCAGAAATCACCTTGATTCAAAACCTTAGATCTTCGTATAGATGATTGATGACTTCGTTCCCCCCAATGTGCAACACAAGAATGTCAGCATCAGGGTAGTTGGAATGCTTCTCTTCCAACAGCTGCAGGAGTCCACAATGCATTCGTCTTTCTGCAATCCAATGTACCTTCACGCTAGATGTGGGGAAGCTCAAAGTGCAGTATTTGTCGCTTCTGAAGGCATGGCTGATAGCCCAGTGAATGTAGGAATTGCCAGACACCTACACTTTCACTCGTCATTCCCCTGCTGTTGAAGCCATTTCACTGTAACAAGACAGAAGAGCCTGTGCAGGAAAAAAATTAAAATAGGTTACTGGTGATGTTTGGCAGATTTATTGGATTATTACATATATATGTGCATAATAAGCATTGCCTTGTTTGCCAGTTGAAATCTTCACTCCTATCCACAGTGGTATTATTCTTTTGATAAGGTTCATTATTTGTAGTGATGATGCACAGGTAAATGCATACCAACCAGGAAAACACAGCTCATACAGTCTGTCAGAATAAAAGTGGTCACAGATTACTGTAAACAGAAACATTCCAGCCCTAGCCAAAATACTGCCTGAAGGGGTGGAGACGGGACTACAGAAAGGGCACAAGTAAAGAGAAGAAGCAGGGTAAGGACTGCCACTCCACTAATGAACCTACGACAGGCATGAGGCTTCAGTGGCACCTGAGGGCATCTGAAATGTCCCATACCTGTGCTGGCTGCCCACTCAGACTGCTGAGACTGGCACTGTCTCATGACTTCCTTCAGTGTTAGCAGTTGGCCTTATCTCTGCTTTTTGCATTTCTGTGTGTCCTTTCAAGAATGGATGTAAGGAGTCACATGTGGAAAGTGACCTGATGTGTCTTTCCCTGACTTAAATACTTTTACTTTCCCTGAAAGGAGAGTGACAGGAGAGCTACACAGAGGGTAAATGAAAAAGGCTTACCTCTGCTTTTTCTTTTTAAATATGTCCTTTCTGGAATGGAAAGAAGGCATCATAAGGGTTTAATTCATCTATTATCTCTTGCCATAACCTAAATATTTTGCCTCAAGGGACAGTGACAAGGGCCCACACAGAAAGGGCACATGTAAAGAGAAAAAGCAGGATGAGGGCCACCACTCCACTAATGAACACAAGACCGGCATAGGGCTTCAGTGACACTCAAGGGTATCTGATGTGTCCCATACCTGTGCTGGCTGCCCACTCAAACTTCTGAGACTGGCACTCTCATGACTTCCTTTAGAGTCAGCAGTCTGCTTTACCTCTGCTTTTTGTATTTCCATGTGTCCTTTCAGGAATGGATATAAGGTACCACAGGGGAACCTGACCTAACATGTCCAGCTCTGACCTAAATACTTTCTCTAAAGGGAGAATGACAGGAGACCTATGCAAAGGGCACACGTGAAAAGAAGAAAAAAAAAAACCTTACTTCTGCTTTTTCTATTTCCGTGAATCTTTCCAGGAATGGGAATAAGGAATCACAGGAGGAAACTGATCTAACATGTCTTTCCTAACTAAAATACTTTTCCTGAAGGAAGAGTGACAGGAGAGTTATGCAAAGGCCACACATGAAAAGAAGGAAAAAAGATTTACCTGTGTTTTTTCTATTTCCATGTGGTTTTTCAGGAATGGAAATAAGGAATCACAGTAGGAAACTGAGCTAACACGTCTTTCCTAACCCAAATATTTTTCCCTGATTGGGAAGTAAAGGGATATCTATGCAGAGGATACAGGTGAATAGAAAAAGCCTTGCATCTACTTTTTCTGTTTCCGTGTGTCCTTTTGTGACATAATTATACTAAGCATATCCAGGAACGCAGCGCAGTGAGACTGAGCTGAAGAGTCTCCCAAGTACCCTACTGCCATTCTGAATGATCCTAAGATGCATGGAATTTAGGTATGATTACATAAGTTTATTTGTCATATATGGCATGCTGTATATTTTCTGTGGCGTTTTTCCCACACAATGTCCTTATGTCTGGGCATGCTCATTGTGCATTAGTGGGGAGCCTGGCACACTTTTGAAGTGCACAGTGGGAGCACATCCTTATCCTTGTCAGCACTTGAACTGGCCCGGACTGTGGAGTATTTCATAGGTCTGTCAGTGACACCGTGCCTGTTCTTGAACAAAGATGGAGGCAGTTCATCCTCTGTGTCAAAACTGGATTGAGCTTGATGACCACTGGTGTGTGCAGCAACATTCCTTAGGAGTGCAAGTGGTACCTCATCCTCACCACTGTCAATTTCACCGTCACTTGTCAGGTCTCCTGTGGCACGTCGCACTGGTCTTTCTGGAATAACTGGGACAGGGGCATCACCGTTTCAGTGACAATGACCCTCTCATGGCCCCTGGGAGGAAATTTGCAAAAACATTGGCTCCGTGGAGTTCTAGAACCAGAGTCACAAAAGCCTCCTTTAACACAGTTCGATAGATGCCAGTTCACAGTGAGTCACTGATATGAAGAACAACATGGTCATAAATCTCCAGGCAGGAAATGACCTGCCTGGTAGTAGAATGTTCATATCCCACAAGTGATGGGATGCAAACTGCAAACCAGGTCCATGACTTCCATACAAATCAATAAAATTAAACTCAGGCCAGCAAAAGGCTAAAATGTTACCAGTCTGACACATACCCTCAAATGTAATTTCTAGGATTGGTCTCATTCCAGACAAGGATAACGTATTCTGTGAAGAACTAGGCTACTTACTCACTCATTGAATGTAAAAGCCTTCTGAATGGAAGAGCAGGTTGGGCTGTGTGGCTGGCCATCCACAGACTGTGCTCTGGGATACAGTTGTATGAAAAACTGCCATAAGACAAAATAAAGCTTTTTTTCTTTACAATCTTGACTGGCAAAAGCTGGAGTAGTTGAGTATTCCAAAATGTAAAGTTCAACATATAATTAAAAATGGTACACAACAAAACAGAGTAAAATAGTTAAATCTAGGAATAACATGTACAAATGAGATAATTAATGAATAATTATTTTCTGGAAAAAATGCACCAGAGCATCCTAAGAGCTGCCACATTAAAGTGTAGCTCAATGACTTAATGGTTAAAAGCAGTGTGTAAAAAGCAGCAAATATCAGTGAGCTGCAAGGTAGCTGCATCACCTAAAATCAGAACAGACGCCGTCTTACGAACTGCAGCAGATAGTACTAAGGAGGAGGACTACTTTGAAGTTTCAGTCTACAGCATCATTAGATGTAGATGAATAAAGCTAATGTCTTACTACAATGTTTTGGTTCATGATGAAGAAAGAATTGACAGTACTTTAAAGGCTTCATTATAGAAATAAATGCCAATATATCAAATATCTGCAAGCCATATCTGGTAATTGCTACTCATCTCCCACAGTACCAGTCAGTCTGTCTGGAAAGGAACATGGGAAACAACAAGCTTGGCTGTGAAATACAGTATATAAAACTAGTAATGAAATATCGCAAGGTATGACTGATGTTGCCACATAAGGGGAGAGAGAAAACTAATGGATCAAGGACAGAGACCTGAATTTAGAAAATGAACAAGGATTTCTACTACTTTAAATGACACACTGTGCAATTTCCTTCCCTTCCTTCTCTTCTATATTGTCTTGATTATGTATTACCTACTAAGTAGTATCCAAGACCACTACTGTAACACCAGGACACTGTGCAAAAACTCTTCAGTCACTTCTGTACATGCAACTTCTACCTTTACACTCAACATTTGCATTCTGTGAACTCAAGCTTGAGTTCAAGGTAGTGTTACACTTAGCAAATTCAGACATTCTGATTCTTAACCATTTTACAATAACCCTTGGTTTCTTTTTAAACCTGTAGAAATCTGCTTGTCACATTTGTAGCAAGCAGATGTCTACAATTTTGACAACACATTAGGTACTAACCTGCATCAGACATAACTGCAAATGGCGTACCAGCATTTGAAATCATTGATGCACTTCAGTAATGATTGCACCCCAGAATCCTTTACGTCTCTAACTCTAACCTTGTGTAAATACAAGTTTTATTGTGTTTTCCTATCAAGTTGTTGTTTACTAAAATGAGTATTACAGAACCTGCCACTAGAGCTGCTGGGTTAGTAAGTTAAAGTAAAACTACAAGGTAATGACTGCTTTCTGTTAAGTGGAAGGAGTACTGAAAGTCATGTTTTCGCCTTCCTTGTCCTGACAATTTTGATGCCACCCTTCTTTGCCAATGTAATGATTAGTTTTGCCATATACGTAGCTTTTCTTTTGCTAGATAAGCATGTTTTTTTCAGGGACAGCTAAAAAAAAGAACATAAATATATCTATATCTATCTATATCTATATATATATATATATATATATATATATATATATATATATATATGTGAATAAAATGTGTGTGTGTATATGTATACGGATATTGCCAACATACTGGCTGACAGATTCAGTGCCAACTTTACCCCTCTCTTCCCCACAAAGGACCAGTCACAATACCGGAGGAATGCCAGCCACCCAGCATTACTGCAGCACAGGTTAAAGCTGCATTGTCCAAGGACAAGAATACAGATTCCATGAGACCCGACAATTTCCCTGGATGGTGTTCTACATGAACTACAAAGTGAACTGGCATCACATCTGTGTGCCCTGTTCAATCACAACCTCACCTCAGGCTTTGTCCCTACCGAATGGTGCACTGCTGCAGTCATCACTCTCCATAAAGGGGGAGTGACTACAGACCCTGGGAATTATTGCCCCATTAGCCTGATGAGTCTGATGTGTAAGGCTATGGAGCGCATCATCATGTACCTAATTAACAAGGATATAGGGAATTTCCAAACTCTAGATCCCACTCAGTTTGGTTTTATGAAAGGTAGAGCATGCCTGCTCAATCTGGTTGACTTCTCTGAGTCCGTCACCAGAGCTGTGGATGAGGGCAAGGCAGTTCATGCAACCTACCTTGATCTGGCCAAGGCCTTTGATACCATTCCCCACTCAGGAATTATTGATAAACCTCACCAACCTAGGCATCAAACCCTATATCACTAGGTAGGTTGCAAAGTGGCTCACAGATAGAACCCACAGCATGAAAGTAGCAGACTCCTAGTCAGGCTGCTGACCAGTCACAAGTGGAGTCCCACAGGGATCGGTCCTGGATCCTCTCCTGTTTGGCATCTACTTCTCAGAAGTCCAGGCCAACATGGAGGGACTCTGGCTGACCAAGTTCGCAGATGACTGCAAGCTGGGAGCTGTTATTAACTCCCCAAGTGATGTAGACATCCTACAGAAAGGGGGGTGTATGGGGGGGTGGTGTCTTTGCCATCTGTTTTGACAGCAACTAGTTGTTCCTGGCCTGAGGTGCATAGTAGCAGGAGAAACATGACTAGCTGTAGTTTGTTCTAGGCTAGCTGCCTTCATTAACTTAATTACTTAACATGGACGTGGTGATGCAGAGGTTCATAGGATCATAAGAAATTACTAGCTTAATGGCCCCAGTGCCCTTACAAGCCTAGGCAAGTTCAACCCATGTTCCCAAGGGTGTCTGGTTCAACCAGACACTAAAATCAGCACCTATTGCCCGTGTCCGAGAGGGACAAAGGTGGAACCCCTGAGATGAATTTCCAGTTACCCATCCGGTCATCCATATTACTCTTAAACAGGGCCTATGAGGGGCTTTGTTTAATATGAATAGGAAGCTAGTTCTAAAGTTGGGACAACCTCTGTGAGACAAATCTGTCTCTCCAGCAAGTTATGTTGATGTCACATTCCAAGTTAAGGTCCTTTGAGCGAGTGACCCATGTACCATTTGACTTGTGAATGTGCAATATTTCCATTAAAACTGGGTCAGAGATTGCTGTGTATGCAAGGCACAAGTTGCCTCTGAGCAGTCTATATGACCCAGAGTAAAGTGACAATGATTTCTGTGTGTCGATATAAGACAGATCTTGAAGACCCTAAATTTTCTTTGTAAGGAACCTTTGGTCCCCAATTTCTCCAGGTGTTTGGAAAGGAACATATCAAAGGGAGCATTGTATTCTATTATTGGCCTGATGAGGGAAGAGTATAGGGGGTTATAACCTCTCTTTTTTTCTGGAGGCAATACCCTTACTTATTAGATGAGCAATATAAAATCCCCTTCTTACCACTGTGGAGACATGGTGATTGAAGTTAAGGTTGTTGTTGACCTGTGTGCCCAGATCTCTCACCACTGATTGTGTGCTTAGGTTATTGCTATTGATGTGATAGTTTGCAGGAACATCACCCTTGCTGAAGGGGAGGATGATGCATTTTTTTTGCATTAAGTTTAAGACCTGGACTTTGGCTCCAGTCATAAGTCTGTATAAGACCTTCTTGCAGGATGTTGACATCACTACGGGTTTCAGTGATCTCGCCCAGTTCGCAGTCATCAGCAAACTGTCAGCCACAGTCCTTTAGCTTTAGCCTGTACATTGGAGAAGTAGATCCAAACAGACGGGGTCCCAGAACCAATCCCTGTGGAACACCATTGGTTGAAGATCTGCTGGAGGACGTGAAGTCCCGTATTTTGACCATATGAGTTCTATCAGTCAGCCAGTTTGCAGCCCACCTGACAATATATTGGTTGACACCCAGCTGGGTAAGTTTATCAATGATGCCTGAGTGGGGGGGTTGTGTCAAAGGCCTTGGCTAAGTCTAGGTAGGCCATATGCACAGATTTGCTCTCGTCTAGGGCTTTGGTGACTGTCTTGAAGACGTTCACCAGCTTAACAGGCATGATCTCTCCTTGACAAAGCCATACTGGGTGGGGTGAGTGAGTGGAGATTTCCTGTATCTTTGTTGTTAAGGTCCATGATGATTCGTTCCATGGCCTTGCAGATGAGGCTGGTCAGGCTAATGGGTCTGTAGTTCCTAGGTCTGTGGATGCACCCCCTTTGTGCAAAGGAGTGACGGTAGTTATTTTCCATTCCACTGGGATGAAGCCAGTGCTTAGGCTGTGATTGAAAAGCATGCCAGTGGTGATGCTTGTTCCTGTTTTAACACATGTAGAGCACAGTTTGGGATGTGTGTTGTCTGATCCCACAGAGGCTGTGTTTTTGGCCTTGGAGAGGATGTTTAATACCTGCTTCTCAGAGATGTTAGGTGGGGAAAGGTGTTAGGGATGCTTTGGGGATATATGTGGCAGGAATAGGGGAGTGAAGCTTTCACTGAACTTGTCAGCCAGTAGGTTTGCTATATCCACAGGTTCTTCATAGGTAGTACCATTAACTGCAAGTTCACTGCAAATCTGGACCTTATCTTTGAGGTCACAGATGTAACTAAAGAACACCTTGTGGTTATCCTAAGTTAGAGAAGCTAATTTTGATTCATAGTTAGCATTGGAGGACTTCACTAGGAGTCTTATTTGCTTGTTTAAGTTGAGGAGGCAGTGTTTACAATTTTGAGACCGTTCCTTCCTGCTCTTAGACAGCAGTTTCTTTCTCCTATTGTACAGCCTATTATTGGCAGTTGTCCACCAGGCAGGTTTGTTTTTTTCCTTAAAGATCTTGTTTTGGTTTTATCAGGTTCTTGTATAAAGCATCGGTGTATAACTCTGCATAAGTGTCTGTTCCATCACTTGGGGGGAGGGGCTATGAAGCTGTTTATGCCAGCCTGGGATGAAATGGTAGATAGACCACGCTACTTTGCCAGAGATGGTCTTCGTCTGTCACCTCTAAGATTTTGGTTACTGGCTAGGACTCTTGCTACCCCCATAGTGCCTTTTTTAGGCAATGTAACAACAACAAAATTTTCAATGTAGAAATATCTTCAAAACGCAACCTCAAGGTTATGCTGCTAAATGGTAGGAGTCTAAGCCTAAAACTGTACTCGGAAGCTGCCCTCACCTTTGAAGATGCTAACATCTGTGCAGTCACAGAGACTAGGTTTAAGACCGCAGAAAGCACCTTGGCCATACCGGGTTATAATGCCTTCCACACATTCAGACCACAAACTAAAAGTGCGAAAACTAAAGGAGGTGGAATATCAATATTCATCCTAGGTAAATACACCTCTAGACTGGTTAAACAAAACAATTCCCTTGAACTAATCCAGGTCCAGTTCAGTGTAGGTAAGACCCTTGTCCAAGTTATTGCCAGTTATAGGACCCCTCCATGAACCAGGATACCCACACTGCATACTTGGATCTACTTTAATCGCTCAAGATACAACCAGACACCCTGGTTTTAGGTGACTTTAACTACCCATCCATAGATTGGGTAAATTATACGTGTACTTAACACACTTGCTCAAAGGTTCTAGGACTTCATAAACTCCAGTGCCCTGGACCAATTGGTTGACACCCCCACAAGGGGCCCGAACATTCTGGATCTGGTACTCACTAACATGGGTGATCGTTTCACCACCCCATGTGTGTGGCCCTCCCTAGTGAGGTCTGATCATAAAGCTGACTCATTACAAGTAACAGTAACATCTTACCCCCCCCATTAGCAGTAACTAGACTAAAAAACTTCTCCAAAGCCAATTACAACCTAGTATGTGATGGCATTAATAGCGTCATAGCCCCTGTCCTCACTGATAGCATAGACACCTGTACTGGGATTTACACCATGCCTTGTATAAGCATCTGTACAAACGTATTGACTCAGCCATACCTAACAGGATCAAAACAAGATCCTCATGAAAGAATGAAGCCCGCCCAGTGGACAAGCCACCATTAATGGGTTATACAGGAAGAGAGAGAAATTGCTGTCCATGAGCAGGAAGGAATGGTCTCTGAATTGGAAGCATTCCCTCATTGGCTTAAACAAGCAAATAGGACACCTCGTAAGGCATTCTAAGGTTAACGGAGTCCAGATTAGCCTCCTTTGCCAAGGATACCTATAAGGCCTTCTTTAGCTACATCAGAAACCTTAAAAGAAAAAGCCAGATCTGTGCAGAACTGGTAGTTAATGGCACCACATATACTGAATCAACAGAAATAGCCAACTTGCTAGCTGACAGGTTCAGTAAAACTTCTCAACCCGTGTCACACCCCATATCTTCCAAATCATCCCTACCTCCTGCCCTCCACCTAGTATCTCCAAGGAGCAGAAAGTAAGTGCTCTCTCCAAAGCCAAAAACACAGCCTCTGTGGGACCTGATAATATCCCAGGCTGCATTGTAAATGGATTAAAACAGGAACTAGCTGCACCTCTGGGTACTCTCTTTAATCACTGTCTAAGCACTGGTTTTGTACCTACTGAATGGAAAATGGCAACCGTCATCCTGTTGCATAAAGGAGGCACCTCCACAGACCCTGGAAACTATAAACCCATAAGCCTGACCAGCCTAATCTGCAAGGCTTTGGAAAGAATAATCATGGACCTTTATTAACAAAGATATAGGAGACTTCCAGACACTCTACCTGACCCATTCTGGCTTCATTAAAGGAAATCCTCCCTCTTGAACTTGGTGGGCAACTTTGAGACAGTCACCAAAGCCCTTGAAGAAGGCAAATCCGTGCATACAGCCTACATGGATCTGACCAAGGCCTTTGACACTATTCCCCACTCAGGCATCATTGATGAGCTCACCCAGCCGGCAATCAACCAATATATTGTCAGGTGGGTTGAAAACTGGCTCACCAATAGAATGCACGTAGTCAAAATAGGTGACTCTACCTTCACCAGCAGACCCGTAACCAATGGTGTTCCACAGCTATCTGTGCTGGGGCACCTATTGTTTGCAGTCTGCTTCTCAGATGTACAGGCTAAAACAACCTATGACTGACAAATTTTGCTGATTGCAAACTGGGTGCAGTCATAGAGTCCTCAGATGATGTCAGCATCTTACAAGAGAGATTTACACAGACAAACGACTGATGCCAAAGTCATGGGGTAAAACTCAATGCATAAAAATGCATTATCTTTCCCCTTCAGCAAGGGTGACTCCCTGCAGATTACCACATTAATAACAAGACCCTAAGCATGCAGTCACTGGTGAGAGATCTGGGCACAGGTTGACGGCAACTTTTCCTTTGATCAGCACATCTCAACAGTGGTAAGAAAGGCTTTCTACATCACCCACCTCATAGGTAAGGGCACTGCATCCAGAACAAAAGAGGCTTTACCCCCCTCCCCCGTTCTCCCTCACTCATCAGGCCAATAGAGTACAATGCTACTTTCTGTATGTACCTTACTAGGCACCTGCAACAACTGGAAAGAGTTCAGAGGTTTCTTGCAAAGAAAATTCAGGGTCTTCAGCATTATATCATATGTTGACAGACTGAAATCACTGTCACTATACTTTGTGTCTTACAGACTACTCAGAGGTGACCTTATAAAAAAAATTTATAAAAAACATAAAACCATGTAAAAAAATGGTAAAATAAGGTAGCATGAAATAGCACTTTGATCTAGTGGAAGAAGCAAGAATGATTACATAAACTGACTATATAAAATATATAACTATTTGTATAAATGTTCTATACTTTAGTGTAATAATTGGCGTTATACTGTTGTGGTTTATAATTTAGATTATATAATTTTAATTATTTTATATATTTTAATTATTTACTCTAATTTTAATTACATTAAATTAATTATAGAACAACCTTTATACAAATATTTATATATTTTATATAGTCAGTTTATTTATGTAATCATTCTTGCTTCTTCCACTAGATGGTGCTATTTCACACTACCTTATTTTACCATTTTTTACATGATTTTATGTTTTTTATAAAAAAAAAATTATAAAATATTTATTGTTTTATAACATGAGTATTTTATGTGAATAATTCGCACAATACACCCTACTTGATACATTTTACATTACAACAGTTTTAAGACTGATTTCATGTTACAGGTTTTAATTCATTCTTCTCATACATTCTGTATTTTAATTCATTTAAATTGAACCTTCATTGTTAATTGTTTTCATAGGTTAGTACTAAGCTAACTGCCCTTTGTGAGCCATTTTAAGCCTAGCCAATTATTTAATTGATCAATGCTTCTTATTGGTTAATTTCAATTTGAAAATGTATTTAACATGGCTTTTGGGAACGTACATGCCTATCTGATGAAGTTTGTAAGACGAAAACGTAAGAACTGTTTTTACAACGTTTATGTGCTTTATGTGCTTGATGTGCTTTGTGCTTTTAAATCACTGTGTTCGTGTGCACTTTGGATTAAACTTATGTTGAGTGGACCAGCTGATTTCCGATGCCTTTCTACAGGTTGTCTCCTAGACATCTCATAATAAAGAGCTTTTCTTCCACAGGAAAATATAGGTCTGTATTTACATCTGTTCGTGAGTTGTTTCTATTTAGATCCCTGTCTCAGGAAAGGAATTCCTCAGGATTGTGTCTAATGATATCTATGATACTCCAGATACCAATTGCAAGACTCCACATGAGAAAAATCTAGTGATACCTGAAATTATTATGGTCCCAGCACCAACATCCCATGACATTTGAAATTTCAGTTTTGGGATTTGTGAAAAAGGCAGATTTTTGTGGTTCAGGGCATAAATAATGCTATATTCATTGTTCCTATGCTGCATGAAAGAGCAAACAGATTTTAATTTGTTTATATATTTTTTGTTTAATACATTTTCAACATGTGTGAATGTATGTATATAATAGTTTAAAAGGTTGTAAGTTTTTATATTGGCATATTGTATGCTTTTAAAAAAAGAGAGGGTGGAGTTTCATATTTGTATGAATTTGTAATTTTGTGACATTTATTATGTGGATTGGTTAAGAGAGTTGTCTATCATGGTTAAAATGATATACAAGTGCTTTCAGATGGTTAATTATTCTGATGAAGTCTCCGTTTCAGGAGACGAAAGCGCTTAATTCTCAGTTTTGTAATAAAGAATGTGAACCTTGAGGAGCCTGGATAGTTCTTTATACTGTTTGCTGGTGATTTTTGGTGTGGTACCTTGTTATGTAGTTTACTTTACACAACTGTACTTTACCCATGTTATTAGGGTTTGCCAGTTTTGCCGCTGCATTAATTAAAACAATAAGTGAGAAAGGTCACTGAAAAACCAATCGGTAAAAACAAAATGAAAACTCCAGCAAAGCTAGAACTTCCACTGAGTGACCTCCCAAACCTCTTGTATCAGAGGCACATGGGATATATGCAAATGACCCTTATGAACATCAGGTGTTTCAGCTAATTGGCGATTCTGAATGCCTATACCCAGCTGATGTCCATTATCATTAATCGCCAATTAGCTGGAGTTTTCATTTTGTTTTTACTGCTGCATTAATTGTAATTGCTGACTGCATGTCACTCATTTGCTAGTACATAGTTATTTTTTCTTCACCGTATGTAGCAGTGCATCAGGCTGTCAAGTACGTGCACAATTTCAGTACTTAACCTAGGCTTTGTAGTAATTAGTTTATTTGTTGACATTTGATTACTGTAAAAGTCCAACAGGGTAAAGCCCATTTTCCATGAAGGCCCTGGAAGAAAGGCTCCAAATTATTACAAATATTTTAAGAACAATAATTTTAGAATATTCAAAAGTAAAACAAAAAAGCTGCAGTTTAAGTAATTCAATAACTTCTACAAGGTGAATGCGGTGGGGTATGCATCTGAGTTCTTACTTTTCCTGCATTTGACTCCTTTCTTGAGCTCTTCAAACACCCAAGAAGGTGTGTTTTAATTACTTGATTTGTCATAACATCTGATATAACAGTTTTGTTGTTGATTTCAATGCATGTTTGCAAACTGGCAATGTTTGGGTGCCATATTGAAACACTGCTAGCGATTATCTTATGAAGACGGTAATTTCCTGTGGTTCTGAGAGCTTCTTACTGCTGGACTAGTAGCAAGTTATATTCTGGTTGGCTGTTTCAGTTTTGCTCAGCTTGTAAGCCATTTCCCCCTTTTTGGATGCAGTGTTATGAGCTTTGCATCTAAGCTCTTGCTCAAATGAGATTTGACTTGTTTTTACTGGATTTGACGCCTTCCTTCACTCCATTCAGACACCAGGGAATTATGTTTTTATTGCTTAAATTGTTTAATGTTGCTTAAAGTCCGAGACAGATCTCTGTTTTATGTATTTATGTATGTATTTATTTAATTTATTTTTGTGGTTTTCAGTGCATATTGCTAATTGAGTGCAAATTAATTTGGCAATGTTTGTGGGGGGGAGGTGATCATGGAAGATTGCCAGTGATTGTCTTGTTACAGAGAGTAATTTACTGCTCTTGTGGGAGTTCAAATCACTGCTGGCCTAATAACAAGTTGTACTCTAATTGGCTGTATCAATTTTCTGATTTATGTATTGTGCTGGTTTGTGCACTGCAGCATTCCATGCTACACCTCTGTAGGTATTGCTGCACAGTTGTTGGTCACTGTTTTTCATTAGCTGCTTTGGAGTGGCTGGACACCTTCATGTGGTATTTGGCCATTGGCTAGCATGTTCTGTATAGCAAGCTGCATTGCTCAAAGCTGAGCAAACCTGCCATCATTTTGTAGTCGAGCATTTCATTGCTACAGTATTACTGTAAGATGAGAGTATTTGTGCTAAGGTGCAGTTGGTTGCACAATGTGCCCCTCAGTGTTACTGCATTGCTTCCAGCCAAGTATCTTGCACAGTGTGTCCATGGTTGCATTAAATTGCTCTTTGCTGCTCAAAATTAGTTGCACCTTCACTTAGTTTAGTTCTCCTCCTACACCCTTAGTCAGCCAAGTTATGCAAATTACAGGGTGAGATCTTAGACCAAACTACATCCACATGGACAAAACTGAAAGTAAACCTGCTTGTATGCCTTCTGTTGTCAGCCTTATAGTATGTGGTACTCTTATGCAGTGCATGAACTGCCATATTTCATAGGTAATGAACTTCAACCTGACACAAACCATTCAGTCCAAGAGAGAGAGAGAGATGCAAGTATCTGTGCAGTCCGGAGGCATGCATCTCACTCAGTAACATGGTCTGTGAGCATCACATACTACCATACACATTTCAGCACAACAACCCTAAACTGACTTAAGTTAGGGCTGTGAAAAAAGTCTGCTAGGATTAAGAAAAATCTGTTTCAGCTGATATCCACCACCATGCTCGGACATAGTGAAGAGTTACCAGGAAGTAGACTGAAACCAATGTAATACCTCAAATTGTATGAATAAAAACAGTAATGTGTTAGTATATGGTGACTTTCTTTCCAGCCACACTGATTTCAAACTCACATTACTGGGCAAATGCAGCATTCCCGTTAATTGTCTTTCTACAGCTAGGACCACTGACATCAAAAGAGCTCTAAATTCCCTGTCATGAGATAAATGTGATTATGACCTAGTGGTAATCTGTGTGAGTGTGAATTATTTGACATGCACATTCCTGAAGAGCATGCAAAGAATTATGGTGGATCTCGCCATGCATGTGTCCAGTGCAGGCAAGACACTGATCCTAAGTGGAATACTTCTTTCACAAAGAATAATATCTATATGCAAGGAAAAGATGACTAGACTCGATAGTTGCCTTAGTAGTTGGCATCTTTTGTTGGGGGGGGGTCCAATAAGCATTAATATGGGACAAGATGATTGACAGTAAAACTTGCTTCACCAAGGATGGCCTGTACCTCTGATTCCACAGCTTCCACTTACTGGCTGAAGCTCTTGCTACCCCCATAATGCCTTATTTAGATAGATTCTAGCTAAACGACATCCCAAGGTAGCCAGTGTAGCTGTTTTCAGCTCTAAACTGGACTCCATCAGTATGGCTTTTCCCAACACCAGAAGTCTTAACAAATTCCATGATCTCAAGACTTTCTTACAACTTGAACACATGTAGTTACTGAGACTTGGTTTCATTGTAAAGATAGCACTCCTCCTGTATTTGGGTTTTGCATCTAACATGCATTCAAGCCTGATGGGAATTGTGGTGGCATTTCCATGTTTGCCAAGGACCACATCATTTGTAAACATATCCAAAAGATGCAAAAGCTAAACTCCTTGAACTCTAACTTTCCAGTACAAAACAAAGTAGTAACATATGTCTTGGCTGCAGGACACCCTTCACATCCCCTTATAATCATGAAAGATTACTAAATCTAGTTGAAATACTTAATTGCCAAAAATGCCTTTGTAATGGGAAATTTCAGCTACCACTGAAAGTGGAGTCGCCATTACTTTGGTATGCCTGGAAATTCATAGATTCATAGATAGGTACTAAGCTATCAGCCCTGGGTCCTATATAAGCCTAGCCAAAAACATTTCCTGGCTTTTGCCACCCAAGAAAATTATTTTAGAATTTTTAGAAAATTTCCTGGGACGGATAGATGTTCATGATTAAATCACTGTTGCAGTAGCATAAATCTATATGGGACATACCCTGCCAAGGGTATAAGACATTTGGTCAGTATACTAAAGCTTTTGGGTACCTCCTTGGAAACCCTTTAAACTGGAAAGATTTGAAGGGAAAGATAAATGCTTAGACTTTTAGGTCTTTTTCTTTGGGGTCTCTAGTGTGATAGTCTTGGAAGAATCAGATGTCCAGACCTCCATCAACAACCCAGTTGTCTCCCCTTATAAGGATTTAATGTACACTTCCCTCTCCTGCAGTCAAAAATTGGATTATTCCTGTTTGGCTGAGGTTATCTGAAGTCAGTTCTGACCATTCTGGCAGATTTCTAGGGCCTTAGCTTCTTTCCCTGGAACCTCGCAGAAGGACCAGGTAGGTCTGAGGGCTTAAATTACCCCAGTGAACCCATGCATCCCAGACCATTGAAAGACGTTTAAGAATCAGAGTCTATTAAAGTCTCTCTTGAAATTTTTATCTTGGAGTAAAGGAGGATTTCTGTGTAAGAGTATTCAGAAGCCAGGGTTGCGTTTGCCAAGATCTTTAGGCACTGGATTTCATGATAAAGTAAGCTGTTAAGCTAACCATGTATGATTTTGAGACTGAAAGGTAAATGGACACTGTGACTGTCCCCTATTCAGAAAACTTAAGCTATGTAGGCAGCCTTATAGGGTATCTGCCTATCAAGCACATATTTCCCTTTCCTAACAGATATAAGCTACTATTGAAAAACACTTTCAGAGAAAAAGTAAGGAAGGTCTGAAATTAGGTATTTACCTGCCCACAGAGCTTTAGTCATAAGCTGACCACCATTACTGAAGCTGTGATATTAGTGAAGCATACTAACAGCAAGAAAGTTCTGAATTCTAGTGCCCATACATCTTTTTTTATCCGCTTGCTCTTGTGCTTAAGCAGATGTACAGTTTGCAAGTAAAGTGTCTAAGCACTTTATACTGTCTGGAAATTCAGTTATTGTTGGCAGTAAACATCTCGTATAGCTGTATGCTACTGCTACAGTGATCTGTTCAAGCATGTACTGTTGTGATACATTGACTTACACAGTTGTACTTTTAACAAGCCAATCTATCACAGACTGAGGAAAATACAGACTATTAACCTTAGTAGCCTATCCTGGCCATAATATAGGCACTACATATACAGCCCCAATAGTTTCTCCAACCCTGGTTGGTCTGTCCATAAACTTGTAATCTATCCAGGTTCACTTGTAACATCACTGGATCCCACACTGACAATAGTTATTTATATAGAGGAGTTCTGTTGTCACACAAATAAGTGCATAGACCTAGCTGTCTCTGCTAGAGCCAAATATAATGGGAAGTTTAAAAACAAGTGGTCCACAAGCTTAAATAAACTTTCTAACAAGAAAAAAAAACTTAAGTGATACAAGAAGTCTATTTTTTTCGTATTTAAATTTGCATTCAGAATATCAGTAATGAGATAAAATCTACAGTTAGGAATGGTAAGGCAATTATAAGCTTAAATTATGTTCTGAAACAATGGATAATTAGAAGTCCTGCTTCAGTTTACACTGGGAAACTGAGAAACAACACACAGCAGTGTTCTGAATTTACCCAGAATTGCACCACCAAATCAGACCAGTGACATAAAAAATACAGTAGCACGCAAATTTAGTGCAAATGTTACCCCCCTTAATTCTACAAACCGTTTCTTCCAGCCTTCATTCTTGTTAACATAGGCATCCTTCAAGACTTTATGCTGGGTCCATTGCTCTCTAATATATTGTTGGCAATCCACATACTGCTTCTGGCCTGTCCTCACTTGTTCAGTATGCAGACAACTCTACACTTGTTTGCTATTCCCCATCCATTAATGAACTGCAAGCCAAAGCCCAGGAATCATACTCTTCATTCAAACTCTGGGTGCAACAACATGTCCTAATACTCAATACTAAAAAGACAAAAGTCTACCTAGAATAGTCCCTGTCACACATGCTGATTTTTCCGTTATCTTTTCCAACAATATTATCCTAGATGATATGCAAAATACCAAAGTTCTTGGAGTTACTCTAGACAAATTAAAATTTGACTTTCCACATATCTAGTGTTCTAAAAAAAGCCCTCATCAAAATATACACAATCAAAACCTGTTTCTCAGAACAGCCAATGTTTACCTCCTACCCAGTCACCTCTGTGCTGCCCCAATCTGCATTACCCTTCAGTGCAACAAAAAATAGCAAAAGTTGCCTACAGTCTCTCTACCAGAGCTCACCACTGCATCTCTCTGTATAAAACAAATAAATGGAATTTCCCAGCTATCTGCAGTATACCCAACTGAAGGTAACCCATTCTATTCTGCACCTACCATCCTTCCCCATTCTTACTGTTGAAGTGGTATGATCCCACAGGAGAACTCCAGTCTAACAGCAAATACCTTGTCTACCAGGACAAGGCCTCAAATGCTCATGATGAAGCCTTCTACTCATGCCCTGTGGCCAAATTCTGAAACCATTTGCCGTCTGCCCTCAGAGAACCTCAAACTCAACAGTTTCAAGAAACACTCCACATTAACCTTCTTAACTCTAAAGGCTACTCCTGCTCTTAATATCCTGATTAATTGATTGTTGTCTGTGCTACTTCCTTTTCTCAAACCGCACAGTTTCTTTTCTCATCAATAACTCGAGTTTTGCTTTTTTCTTAACTATTGATGTGAAGCCTTAACCATTTCTGCAACCATGATCATGCAGATTAATGATGCACTCCTCTAGATTTTTGCTATTTTAGTATGAATCTGTTAACATTTACATCTTGATCTTTCTCTTTTACTTCTCTTCCCACTCTTTTACAACTGCATACCCTAACTACTCCATTTTTATTACTTTTCCTCCTTTGACAACTGCTACTTTTATTACTTATGACTAAAGTTCTGTGGGCAGATAAATACCTAGTTTGTGACCTTCCTTATAAGTAGTAGCTTATATCTGTTAGGAAAGGGAAATATGTGCTTGATAGGCAGATTCCTTGATGCCTAGTCTATGCTGAATCTGTAAACACTGTATTTCAAATATTGCTTGTACTCAGAGTCTGCTGTAATTGTTTTGTATGTTTTTCTCATTTGGAGCTATTCTTCCCAGGCATCCGATGAAAAGAGGTCTTGCATGACCCAGTTGGAACTTCCTGGTAACCAAATCCAAATAAGTAAGTAAATGAACAAATAATTCCCAAATTCTTTATACCTTCTAATATCACAAAGGAACACATATGGGTGGTGCTCACCAAGAGCAACATAGTACTTCCATGAGGCCTGATAATTTATCTAGATTCCTAATGAATAGTGACAAATATGCTTTTGTGTGGAAACTCTCCTTAAATTGTTTAACCTGAGCTTAGTTACATGGTTTATCCCAAAGTACGGAGAATGGAAGTAGTAGTGCTCCTACCATTGACCCAAGAAACTATAAACCCATTAACCTACTAGTTTGGTTTTTAATGCTATAGAACACATCATATCGAACTGTTTAAATTATGATCTCAAAACACTTAGGCTATATCCACATCAGTTTGATTTTGTCTAAAGGAGATCCTGCCTCCTCAGTTTAGTTAACTTATTCGAGAAGGTGACACAAGCTGTAAACAGCTCTCATTTTGTTCACACAGTTTTTGTGGATCTGACCAAAGTATTCAACATGCTAAAACTAAAATCACAAGGCGTGTTCACTTCTTCTTCTCCTTTCGGCTTTTCCCAGTTAGGGGTCGCCACAGCAGATCACCTGTCCACTCATGATTGGCAGTGGAGTTTTACAGTGTCGAGTTGCCAGCCCGACAACCAACCTTCCACGGAAGGCACACACACTCATGCCTAGGGCCAATTTAGAGTATTCAATCCACCTACAGCATCAAAAACCTTAAAAAAAAGGACATGGAGTGATGGTAAAACAGAATAATAAAAGCAATTCAAAAAGTGAGCTTGGGTTTACCCTGCACACAATTTAATTAAAAAAAAAAAAAACAGGTTTAGCACTTTTGTTCCTGCAAAACAAAATGGGACTATTTCAGTACCAGTAACTTCATAAGGTCATTCACTTAACTGGTTAAAGCCAGGTGATGCCTGTAGGTGCTTTTGTAGTTGCACCCTACTAACACCTGTAGACATCAAATATTGCTTGCTCATATTTGCATTAATAATTTTAAAACCATGCTACATACAAGGTATTAAAATGTTTCATCTTAAAGCTTACACAATGGCAACACAACCGTGTTGATACTTGACTTCTATTTCGTGCAGGGAAAGCGATACTAACTGCTGTGCATATAATTATTTATATTGTCATAAATGTCATGCTTCTCTGTATCACAACAACAAAGTAGCAGACAGAACTGCTTAGCCTCATATGAAAGTTCTCAACTGGCTGAACAAAATGCTCCTACTAACAATATGTGTGTGACTTGATTGGTTGCTGAGATATTGTAAGTTGTTTACAAAGTATTACAAATTTAATAGTAACTATGTTTTCTGTGACTTATAAAATCTAATTTGAAACCTAGAACCTAAAGAATACTGCCACTATAAAAATTAGTTTATGTTGAAAATGTTCTTTACTAATATCTTTGGTTCCAGAAATATGAACATTTGTTTGAAATGTGAGGACATAATTTTATTCCATCAAAAAGCTTAGGCTCCTCCCATTGAAAACTACAGTGCAGACTTCCAGAGCTCCACTGGAAGGAGTGAGTTAAGTAACCTTTTCAAATCATATGACAAACTTAAAACACATGACCAAATGAAATACATATGGTAACCGAAGACCCACAGGAACATAGATAACACACCTTTAAGGCTAATTGTGGCTACTAATGGGTCTAAGACCTTCCCACAGCTAAGTTCTTAGATTTTAAATTGAAGAAAATTTGGAAGGAAGAGGAAGGGTATATTAAAGGATTTGTGGGATTTTCTTAAAAAGCATTAAGTCAGAGATGTATACTGAAAAAATTATTTTTGTGACCATTGACATAGTAGACATTTTTACAATATTTTAGTGGGTATATACTTTGCATCCTTTAACAACACATTAATTGCAGCTTCAGAAATGGTTAATTCAGATAAATTAATTACATTCAGACAATTGATCTCAGAATTATACTTACAATTCTGTCCTAAACTAGGTTTGTCCTTAATGTCCAAAAGGTTTGCAGTAGAACAGGGAGCAAAGTTCAGGTTCTTCTGCCTCTGCCCAACCTTTTCGTCCCCTTCCCTGACCATGCAAATAAAAAGGAACATCATCCCCATGTGTTTCCAATTGTTCTACTGTATGTATAGAATCATCCGCTCGGATGTTTTCAAATGAATCACTGTTTTTACTAGAGGAAGTTTCAAGTGACTACACTGATGAATCACGCGTTGCAGAAGCACGGCCCTCAGAAGGTCTAAACTTTAACCTCTCATGACAGTTTTCATTGCCAACTGTAAACAAGGCCATTTTCAAAGTCTTTTATATCCCAGTGCAGCAGCTTCTTTTTCCTAACGAGGATATTGGTCTCAGCCTTCTCAGTTTTACATTTAATATCCTTCATTCTACTTAATAACTTAAAGATCTCTGTTACAGGTGCACTCTGCACCTGCATAATTTCTCACTGAATTTACCTTAAATTGCCCTTGAATAGCACCTGCAGCCACCCAAGAATACATTGTAAAGAAACCTGCCTCCACTCTTCCAATAAATCTGCCTGTTCATCATTAAAATCAAATTAAAAACTAATGAACACAGCAATACACCAAAGACCAAAAAATACAGCAAGACAGGCTGTTCTGTCACTTCTTTAATCCAAGTACATCAGTACATCTGGTACATCTGTCATTCACCTTCTCAGGATGATATACATCCAATAAGCAGTCATGTTTATTTAAGATGAACCCAGTTAATCATCGATTAAACAATCATTTCAAAAACATAGAAAAATTTCCTAAGATAAAACATTTCTGAAAAATGTCATAATTGTTTGCAACTTACTTTACAAATTTATAACCACATTTAAATTTAAACAGGCATTTAAAAGTATTTTTTTAAGTTTTTTATATATATTAAAATTTAAATTGACCTCCAAGTTTAAACCCCTGTGACATAGCCTTATAATTTAGTATTATCTTGCTTTCCAACTCAGTTTAATTTATTAGCAAAGTCACCCCTCTAGATAAATAAGACCGAGCCAGAACACTAAAAAAGAAACCTGAGTCTGAACCATAATGAACCTTATAAAAATGTTTTGCCACAGGATTTTTTAGATTACAATTTCTAGCCCCCCCCTCCCCAGAGTGCTCCAAAATACAAATTTTCACTTTCCAGTTTGTTTGCCTACGTATACCATTTGGTAATGTTACAACCACATCCAGTAATGTACACTACCCCACATGCTTCACAGTTAAAACTCTCTAGAAATGAATTTCCTACCATTACATTTTTTTTCCTGTTAAAATCCTAATCTTGCAATAGACCTTCCAATGCCCAAATGCAAAGGAACCCCTTCTTTCCATTGCTGTCGTGTATTGCTTATACCTAATATTCAACAACTCTTTCAGATTATTGTGTCTACCATATGAAAACTAGCATATTTTGGAAATAATTCACCCACCACTTTATCTTGATGGACCACATGCCATAAATCCTTAACTAGATTTTTTTAAAATGTCTGACAAAGGTGAGTATTTAGTGATGAAATACACTTTTTGTCATTAAAGTCAAAACCTGCATAGTTTTCCCTTGTGCAATTACTCAACCAACACTGTTTATTACTTTTTTTCCCATTATTTTCATTGAGCTTTCTTCTAGCATTATTCAAGATTTCCAAAGAGTACCCTCAAGCCAGGAGTTTATCTCACATCCATTAAATTATTTTCTTTAAATTTCTCTTCCGAAGTGTTAAAAACAATTCTTCTAAATTCCCCATAAGGGAGAGAATTAATCAAATGTGGAGGGTGTATGCTGGTAGCATGCATAAAATTAACAGCCGTTAACCTTCGTGTAAGATTTATGCTGAATAGTCAATTCCCTACCAAAATAAAATGCTACATCCAGGAAATGAATGAATTCCTTATTTAGTTTGTAAGTGAACTTCAGACCATGCTCATTCCTGTTTAATTTAGTCGAAAACTCTACAAAGTGTGCCTCATTACCCTTACAAATAAAAAAAAATGTCTGTGTGTATCTTTTGTACATGACTACATGGTCAGAAAAAAAAATTGTGTGAGATATATAAATTTCCTCTCAAACTCACCCATGAATATTATTGCATAAGATGGAGCAAATAGGGCCCCGATTGCTATACCTTCCTTTTTTAAGAAAATTACCTTACCAGAGCAAAAGTAATTGTGTGCCAAACAAAATCCCAAAATATTCATAAGAAAAGAAGTGTGTGGTCCTTCTCCCATTACATTATTTACTGCCTCTAACCCTCATCTAAGTTCAGTGTTAGTATACAGAGAACTCACATCAGCCGTGACCCAGTAGAACTCTGCCTGCTAGCCAACCCGTTTCAAACTTTCACAGAGTTCTACAGCATTTTTAATCTTGTTGTTCTTCCGGCTTTTCCCGGTTAGGGGTCACCACAGCAGATTACTTGTCCGCTCTTGATTGGCAGCAGAGTTTTACAGTGTCGAGTTGCTAACCCAATGCCCAACCTTCCATGGAAGGCACGCACACATTCATGCCTAGGGCCAATTTAGAGTGTCCAATCCACCTACAGCATGTCTTTGGGATATGGGAGGAAACCAGAGCACCTGGAGGAAACCCATGTGACCACAGGGAGGACGTGCAGACTCTGCACAGAAGACACCTTAGCAGAGAATCGAACCAGAGAACCTCTTGCTGTGAGGCGGCAATGCTAACTGCTGCACCACCGTGGCTGCCTACTATGTGACCTGGTATTCTTTGCAAAAATTTCTTAAGCTGACAATCCATAAAAATTCCCACATTCTGTAAATATGAGTCAATGCCCGACGCTGAGTCTATGCCTGGAAGCTCTGTCAAGTCTTTATGCACTTTAAGAATTAAATGAAATACTGGGTCCTTAGGTTTAGAGATGTGCAGTTTTTTCACATCACTGGCAGATAGAAAACCCAGCCTTTCTCCCCTCTCCAAAATGTCCATCTGCAATGCATGAATGAAGCAACTGGCTTATTAACTGATTGAGCGTTTAATTAATTGATGATTAATCGGGTTCAGCCTGTATGAAAATGATTGCTTAGTGGATGTATGTCATCCTGAGGAGGTGAATGGCTGAGGTACAAGATGTACTGATACACTTGGATTAAAGAGGTGCTAGAACAGCCTGGCTTTGTTGCATTTTTTTGGTCTTTCTTTCCCAAACCTGTTTGCGATTGTGCCTAAATTCAAACTGTTGTCACTTCACAACCTGTTACCTCTTCTTCCTCTTTCAAGTTTCCTGGTAACACTAGACTTGAAAGATGCTTATCACATCCCTGTTCATCCAGACTACAGACGTCTGGATCCCAGTGTCAGATCAATGGCTTATCCTTTGGACTATTCACTGCACGAAGAGTGTTTACAGAGTGCCTAGCTCCAGTTATAGCTCATTGCAGGTTACAGTGTCCGCATTTTTCCATATTTAGATGACTTGCTTGTCTTTGCAGAGTTTTTTTTTTTTTTTCAAAGGTGTCAGGGATCTCTCTTAGGTGAAAGATCTCTTGCACAAACTGGGATTCCAATAGAACATTCAAAAGTCTTTCTAGACTCCACACAGGATTGCGTTCCTGGGATGTGAACTAGGCGCGTCAGTTTAAAGAAATTTTCTTCCACAGAAAAAATAGATATTTATGTAGATTTATTTCTAAGGTTTTCCACTCAGACTTTGGTCACTGTCAATTTTAAGTTCAGGAAAGAAAACTGGGAAATGGACAGTTTGGTAAACTCAAATACCATTTTAGGCATAAAAGGATGATTAGTTTTCAAAGAAACCCTGTCCCTGTGGAAAATGAGATAGGGTTGACTTATCATAAGAGCTTGCAACTCAGATACCCTTCAACGCAATCCGTGAAATTGTTTCCATGTTAAGAACCTCAATTCAGCCAGCTTAGCTAGTTCAATGCAGCAAATGTTAACTTCTCTAACACAAAACTAAGATCAAAAGGAGGGGCCACCAGTTTTCTAGGGGTCCTCTTGTGTAAAACCTCTTTCAAGAAGATTTTAACATAAGAATGCATTGAAAGAGGGGGATCCATGGGCAGACACGTTGAAATGGCTGATAAATTAACCTTGAGAGAGGAATAATAAAGGCCATAGGACAATAACTCACACAAATATTGAAAAAACAGAGAACAACTAACCCTGAATGTGTGTTGGTTTTGTTGTTGGCACCAACTAGAAAACCTTTTCCATTTGCTAATATAATATTTTCTAGTAGCAGACTTTCTTGCCTCCATTGATACCTGCTGCACATTCTCTGAAAACAGGTGCCTAAAAGGAATTAAGGTGCTATCATCCAGGTAGTTAGCTGAAGATGACTGATGTTGAGGTGTGTCAAATACTCCTAGTCTTGTGGTAATTGCCCCTGGCCATTTCCAAATGAAAGGAGAACCATGGTTGCCTGAGCCAGAAGAGTCATCACAGTGATCTTCAGAGATTCCTTCTGCATCTTCAGAAGCAGCCTGGATAGAGAAATAAGAAAGACCATGGGATAGTAACTCACGCAATTATTGTAAAAACAGAGAACAACTAGCCCTGAATATTTGTTGGTTATGTTGGTGGTACCAACAAAAAAAACCTTTCCCATTTGCTAACATAAGATTTTCTAGTAGCAGGCTTTCTTGTCTCCATTGGTACCTGCTGCACGTCCTCAGAAAACCGGTGGCTAATAGGAAGAAAGACCCTATCATCTAGATAGCCAACTGAAGATGACTGATGGGGTGTACCAAATGCCCCTACCCATTTCCAAAGGGAGAACCATGGTTGCCTGAGCCAGAAGGAAGTCATCACAATAACCTTTTGGTTTCCTTCGGAATCTTCAGAAGTACCCTGGATATTAGTGGAAAAGCATACAGGAACATTCCTGTCCAAAGAAAAGAAAAGGCATCTGTCTGCCAGGGCTTCTTGCATGGAGTCCAGGAACAGAAATTTGCCAGTTGATTGTTCAGAGAGGAGGCAAATAGGTCTACTTGAGGAACTTCCCCATATCAGGATCAAATCTCGGAAGACCCCCAATCTTGTTTCCATTTCTGAGTGTCTGCCCTGGTCCTGGTCAGCTTCTCTACCACACAGTTTTGCTCTGATGGAATGTAGGATGCCTGGAGAATGAGTGTGCACTAGGATGCTATATTCCATACTAACGTGGCTAGTTTGCAAATGGGGTATGACCCGTTTCCTCCTGCTTGTTGATGTATCACATGACTGTCATGTTGTCTATAACCACTTGAAAAGATTCTGGGGACCAAAGATGGTTCAGAGAACTGAATGCCTTGATCACAGCAAGCACTCCTTGATATTAGTGTGCTTGCATCTGCCTTTTTTTGTTCCAAATCCCCTGCACATTTATCCCTTCCGAAACTGTTCCCAAAACAAAGTCGCCTATGATTCTCATGATACTTAAAATTGAGGGAGAAGGGATGCTCCATACCTTAGATGTCCACAGACAACTTGGGCACTGTCTTGACAAAAGTAAATGTTTCAGATTTTAGATCAGTTTTTTATTTCTTGTGATGGTAAGAAAATGGGACAACAACTTTGTCAAAACAGACTGTTTCCAAAATACTCACCGTAACAAACCTATTCCAGGCAGGGTCAAGGTCCACTCTTCCAGGGCTCTGTCTTTATTTATGGCTTCTTGAAAATGATTGTATTCTAGAACCTGCTACTTGGTCATGTGTACATACTTTTACAAAGCACTATAAGCTTGATTTCTTCTCTAGATCTAGATACAGCTTTGCTAGGACCATTCTCCAGGGACTCCTGGACCCTTCTACTTCTACCTCCCAAATATAGTTAGCTATGGTAATCTACCCATATATCTAAGGCTACTGCATCAGTGATCAAGATGAAGAACACAATACAGTTGTGCAAGTTGAACTAAACATAACAGTAGATGTTTGAATGATCACTGGTGCAGTAGTTTCCCCCTCCCTCCATCCCCCTTGTTTTCATGCCAGGGTGTGAACATATATTTTCTGTTGCTCCTAGCATTGCCCTTTCAGGAATCAGATTCCCTCTATCTGCAGGCAGGAAAGCTCTGAAGGGCTTTGCACCCAAATTTATCATTTCATCAGCTCAGTTCAAGTTGCTTGACAGTTTGGCTGGGTGGAAGATGCCCTGATGCTTTGGAAGCAGGTTGGCTGTTATATCCTCGGCAGAATATAACCCATATAGCCAAGACTACTGCAGCAGTGATCATTTGAACAGCTACTGTTATGGTAAGTTCAGTGTACACAGCTGTACTTTTCTACAATTTAGGCCCGTGAGAAAACATTATGCTCCTTACACTTATGACAAGTATTAGGACAGATACATGCCAAAAGGGACATTATTTTAAATGATTGGCTAATAAGCGCCAAGTACAGTGATAGGATTGTATTCCTGAATCTGGAAGCAATATATGTAGATATAAGTTATACAGTGAAAATGGACTTCCTTACAACATTGGATATGTGGTGATCAAAGGACAGTTCATTATTGTCATTGGTCCCCATATCCCAAATTGCGGGTTCAGTTTTCGGGGGGGGGGTGTTGTCAGTGTAATAGAAGGATAGTCAGGATTGCCAAAGGATGCACCTATGCACTTGTTGGCTTTTAGTTTTAGTCTATGGATTTGACACCACATATTTGTTTGCGTCAGGCCACCTTGGAGGATCCTGGTGTTCTCTGTGGATTTTATGGTGCCATCAAGTTTACAGTCAGATATAAATGCTTAACATTAGCTTTGACTAATGAGAAGTAAATGCCATGGAGGAGTGGACCAATGACTGAACCCTGAGGTACACCAGTAGTGACAGGTCTTTTGGAGGTGGTAAATCAACCCACCCTAAGTTCCTGGGTTTTATTTGTGAGCCAGTTTGCTCTCCAACTAGTTGTATAGGGATTGGCTTTTAGCTGAGAGAGTTCAATGTATAGAAATGCAGTGTGCACTGTTTTGCCCTCATCCATTGCTTCTTTAAGTTTTTTGAGGAAGTTGACCAGGTTACGTAGGCAGGGTTGAGCCAGGAGTCTGCAGGTTACTTATCTCCTTGTATATTATTAATTCTGTAATGATCATTTCAGTAACTTTACAGATGCGACTATTCAGGCTTATGGGTTTGTAATTAGCCAGGTCCATTGAAACCCTCCCACTGTGCAAGGGAATAGCTGTTGCTGTCCTCCATTCATCTAGCACTAAGACTGTTTTTATGCTGGCATTGAATAGCTTCTTTAGGGGATCGACAAGTCATGTTTAATTTCAGGCTGAGCAGTAGGCAGCCTGGAATTTGATCTGGGCGTATAGCATTTTAAAAACTTGTTTGTGGGAGATTTGAGGGGTATAGGTGTGGGTATATGATTTGAAAATATCAGAAGGAAAGGAGTGGAGGTGAGTGTCAAGGTTGAGATAAATTTGTCCTCTAGTCAATTGGTTATGTTCTTTGGGTCTGAATAAGTAATAATGTACTATTATCTCTGCACAGAGCTGGGCAATGTTTCTGAGATTTTTAACATAATTAAAGAAGGCCAAAAGCAGTGAGTGTATTCCAGCAGCAAACCCAAGCAAATGTCCAAACAAAAAAACACAGCTGGTAATAGGCAGGAAGACAAGCTCAGCAGTTGTAAAAATCCACAAATTTTATTAAAAGTTAGCACTTTCGCAGTGTTCACCACCACTTCATCAGACAAAAGAATAAAGCACAAACATCTTTTATATCTGGTTTTGATGTCAATTAAACCTATCAGTTCAAAATCCTAATTAATGTGCAAGAAATCTGCATTTAAAGCAACAGCATATAAAAAATGCAGCATGTAAAAAATACAGTATACTATATTCATTTAATTCCAGCTTTTAATACTGGTTTTAGGGGTACATGGTCATTCAGACCCAATCCCCTATGTGCTCCTAACCTTAAAATCCACTGTAATTCGGCATTTTCTGTCATGTTTAATAAGTCACCCCACACACACTTTATCACAACTTGTAAAACTTGAAATACAAAGGTATGTGTATTACCATTTGGTAATGTGTGCTTGGTCAGGGCACTACAGTCATTCTCTTTTCTCATACAGTACAAATGATCCTGCATCCTCTTTTTCAATTGTCGATTAGTTTTACCTATATAAAATTTAAAACACAAAACACAGTGTGCTGCATAAATGACATTCTGGGTATCACAATCTGCCGAAACCCCAAGTTTCCATAAATAACCTGTCTCTGGATGTTTAAAATACATGGATTGATCAATATAATCACAATATGCACATTGCTGACACTTGCGTGTGCCCCACTGCCTTTCTCCTAAGTCAGTATAAATTCTAGGGTGACATAAACGTTGTTTAAGGTTCTTTTTGTTTTTATACACAAACATTGGCTGTGGACCTATCAGCTCTTTAACCCGTTGTCCGTGTGTAAAATGTGCCAATTACTTCTGACCACTTCCATAATTCTATTCACCTCTGATGTATAGGTAATAACTATGGGCATTTTCACAGAACTTCTCCTTGTATACTTAACTGTATCGGGTCGATGAGAGAAATAGGGCTTAGCCCTTCCTTCTCTTTCCTCACTTGTTCTACTGTATGCCTTCTCAATTTCTGCATGTCCCATACCCTCTATCCAGAAAATCATCCAGTAAGTGACATAGTCCCTTATAAAAATCTGTATTCTTGCATGACAAACGTGAAGTCCTCATTACCTGTACCTTGATATTACTAAATATATGTTGTAGATGGGGTCTATATGAGTTGGTCGACAGTTCATATGATCGACTGTTTATTTGGTCGACAGTTCATTTGATCAACAAGCATTTTAGGTGCTCCACACCCCCCCTAACTATATATATATCAACTCCAGGGTCACACAACATTGGGGAAGGGGGCAAATGCTTGTCGATCAAATGAACTGTCGACCAGTCGATCATATGAACTGTCGACCAAGTCATATAGACCCTGTAGATGCATACTTTCCCTGTGCAAATACGTTGGACGATGGCATTCTTTCCTATGAATGGTAGTAGATAAACTAGTACCTTGCTTGATTATAGTTATATCCAGAACATCAATTTTACTTGTTGATTTACTTAGGGTAAACTTAAGAAAGTTGCTACTAGTATTCAAATATTGAAAATAGAGATCTAAACTCTCCTCATTCTCCTGCCAGCCTATAAAAAGGTCATCCATAAAACGTCGATATATACTAATGTGTGGATTTAAATTTGTTAGAATATATTGATGTTCCCAATCCATCATTACTAAGTTCGCATAGGAATTTGCACAGCTGTTCAGGGCACTTTTCACCATCTTTATCCTCTCCTGGTTAGGAATACATACATGTAAATGATGAAATTACATCTAGAGTTGCCAAGACCTCTAAACATTTACAATTCACCCCATTGGTTGCACTGTACAGGTCCCTTAGAAAATGTTCAGTATCCATTAACACTACCTCAGCTTCATCTAAGACCATTCTAAGTTGTTTATCCAGAAACCTAGAAATAGGCTCCATCGGCCAGTTCACACCTGCTAAGATGGGTCTAAACGGAGACTTCATGGGATGCTTATGTATCTTAGGTAATCCATGCATTTGGGATATGAGTGGATTCTGCACCATAAAGTAATCATACAATTCCTTAGTGATGAGTCCTAGATTCAAACATTCTAATAAACAATTATCGAGCCTTCGTTTCAAATCATGCACCATTGCAGCATTGCATCTATATTGACATAAGTGTTTAAGTCACTGAGTATAATGAACATTCTGTCATAATAATAGTTTGAATCAAGAACAAGCACTGGTCCCCTCTTATCAGCCGGACGAATAACAATGTTTGCATTTCGTTGCAATCCAAACAAAGCTGCTTGTTCATTTCTGGTTAAGTTATTTGAACTGCTATTCCTATTCAACTCCCTATGACTAAAAAGCTCATACAAATTATTTTCACAAGCTAATAAAAAGACTTCAAGTGGCAGGAGGCAATGCTGGTACAAATGTGCTAGGCTTTCTAAACATTTTAGCTTCACTGTTTTCACTATTATTACCAAACATTAACTTTAATGCCAAATTACATGCAAAGAGATGAAACTCATTAAGCAACTCTGTAATGTCAGTTTCAGTTGTAGGAATGAACTACCTCTGTCATATCGAAGCACCAGAATGAAATCCTATGACTTAAGGAGTACTACAGAGGGGGCCAGAAGAGGAAAGAGCCGCCGCCGTCCAACCAAACTAGAACCATCAAGAAATTGTGGAGGTTGGAACAAGGAGTTTAGTATGGAACATTTCCAGTCATCATTTAACAGCAGCAGAAGAGTCGCTGTTAAAGGTTTGACTTTTGTTCCTACAACTGAAGCTGACATTACAGAGTTGCTTAGTGACTTAAACACTTATGTCAATATAGATGCAGCAATGGTGTATGATTTGAAACTAAGGCTGGATAATTGTTTATTAGAATGTTTGAATCTAGGACTTATCACTAAGGAATTGTATGATTACTTTATAGTGCAGAATCCACTTATACCCCAAATGCATGGATTACCTAAGATACATAAGCATCCCACGAAGCCTCTGTTTAGACCCATCGTAGCGGATGGGGGTTGGTTGACGGAGCCTATTTCTAGGTTTCTGGATAAACAACTTAGAATGGTCTTAGATGAATCTGAGGTAGTATTAAGGGATACTAAACATTTTCTAAGGGACCTGTACAGTGCAACCAATGGGATGAATTGTAAATGTTTAGAGGTCTTGGCAACTCTAAATGTAATTTCATTATTTACATGTATTCCTAACCAGGAGGGGATAATGATGGTGAAAAGTGCCCTAAATAGGTATGGAAAATTTGGATCTAAACAGATGGACTTATTTTGTCTGCTTTTGCATTGGTTCTTGCTAACAATATATTTTTCTTTAAAGATAAATGTTATTGGCAGAAAACAGGTGTTGCCATGGGCACCAGCTGTGCAAATTCCTATGCGAACTTAGTAATGATGGAATGGGAACATCAATATAAATTCCTATGCGAACTTAGTAATGATGGAATGGGAACATCAATATATTCTAACAAATTTAAATCCACACATTAGTATATATCGACGTTTTATGGATGACCTTTTTATAGGCTGGCAGGAGAACGAGGAGAGTTTAGATCTCTATTTTCAATATTTGAATACTAGTAGCAGCTTTCTTAAGTTTACCCTAAGTAAATCAACAAGTAGAATTGATTTTTTGGATATAACTATAATCAAGCAAAGTACTAGTTTATCTGCTACCAATCATAGGAAAGAATGCCATCGTCTAACATATTTGTACAGGGAAAGTATGTATCCACAACATATATTTAGTAATATCATCAAGGGACAGGCAATGAGGACTTCACGTTTGTCATGCAAGGATACAGATTTTTATAAGGGACTATGTCACTTACTGGATGATTTTCTGGGTAGAGGGTATGGACATGCAGAAATTGAGAAGGCATGTAGTAGAACAAGTGAGGAAAGAGAGAGGGGAGGGCTAAGCCCTACTTCTCTCATCGACCCGATACAGTTAAGTATACAAGGAGAAATTCTGTGAAAATGCCCATGGTTATCACCTATACTTCAGAGGTGAATAGAATTAGGGAAGTGGTCAGAAGTAATTGGCACATTTTACACATTGATGAACGGGTTAAAGAGTTTGTAGGTCCACGGCCAATGTTTGTATATAAAAATAAAACGAACCTTAAACAACATTTATGTTACCTTAGAATTTATAATAACTTGGGAGAAAGGCAGTGGGGCACACGCAAGTGTCAGCAATGTGCATATTGTCATTATATTGATCAATCCATGTATTTTAAACATCCAGTGACAGGTTATTTATGGAAACGTAGGGTTTCAGCAGATTGTAATACCCAGAATGTGATTTATGCAGCACACTGTTTTGTGTTTTAAATTTTATGTAGGTAAAACTAATTGACGACTGAAAGAGAGGGTGCGGGATCATTTGTATTGTATGAGAAAAGGGAATGACTGGAGTTCCCTGGCCAAACACACAATAACAAATGGTAATATACATACCTTTGTATTTCAAGTTTTACAAGTTGTGATAGAGAGTGTGGGGGAGGGGTGATTTATTAAACATGACAGAAAATGCAGAGTTACAGTAGATTTTAAGGTTAGGCGCGCATAGGGGATTGGGTCTGAATGACCATGTACCCCTAAAACCAGTATTAAAAGCTAGGAGAAGTAAATAAATATAGTTTACTGTATTTTTTACATGCTGCATTTTTTATGTGCTGTTTTTATATGCTGTTGCTTTAAATGCAGATCTCTTGTGCTTTAATAAGGATTTTGAATTGATAGGTTAATTGACATCAAAACCAGATATAAAAGATGTCTGTGCGCTTTATTCATTTGTTGTGAACACTGCGAAAGGGCTAACTTTTAATAAAATTTGTGAATTTTACAACTGCTGAACCTTGTCTTCCTGCCTATTACCAGCTGTAGTTTGAGATTTGCTTGGGTTTGCTGCTGGAATATACTCACTGCTTTTGGATTTCTTTGCTGTTTAAATAGTAACAGTGAGTATGACGGAAGATGAAGCTGTTTATGGTGATGGCAGTGGAACTGGAGATGTTCATATGCAAACAGAAATGATGAATCACAGGATTTGTAACTTTGTGATGGTACAAGAAAATCCTCTCCTGATTGGTGAGTTGTTAAATATTAATGAAAATGAAGCTCCTGAAATAAATGCTTATTGGATAAGAGATTTAAAATGTAGTGTGGAAAATGACTTGTATAAGTATAAAAGACTGCAGTGCCAACGTTTTCATCTCGTGGCATGTTTAAATATGAATGTTATACCTAGGGGCTTACGTGTTCTTAATATGCCTACATATGGTGAGATGTACCCTTCTGTACTGGCCCAGTGGCAACAGATCAATTTAAATACTAGTCGGGCTTACTTGAAATTGAGTTATATGGCAAAATAGCTCAACAACAAAATGATTTAATTAAAGCAGTAGGTGAAGCAGCAGCTGACATTTATTCCAGTGACCTATTTGAAAAGGTTGTGGGATATGAAAAACGACTGCGACAACAAAAACAGAAAAAACTGACTAGAGACATCAATGATTTCTCTAGACAACAGGTGAAATATTGAATCAGGAAGCAGTACCATTCGGTCATACTAGCCAGCGAGATGTGCCGACTGAATCAACCAATCCAGAAGAAAGAGAAGGTGTGATGTCACCAGATCCACAAACTTCTACATACTCCACCCCTTTAGGGGAGTGTCAGAGTTTGAGCACTGTAACTTCCATAACGAAGGCAGTAGAAACCGGCGTGGTTGTGAGGCATAAAATTCTCCAGTCCCAACCGGAATCTTCATCTTCTTTTTTTTCCAGGACTACCTCTGCCATATCGAAGCACCAGAATGAAATCCCATGACTTAGACTACTACAGAGGGGGCCAGAAGAGGACCAAACCAGAGCCATCAAGAAAATGTGGGGGGTGGAACAAGGAGTTTAGTATGGAACATTTCCAGTCATCATTTACCAGCAGCAGAAGAGTCGCTGTTAACTAAAGCTTTGATTTTTGTTCCTACAACTGAAGCTGACATTACAGAGTTGCTTATTGAGTTTTGTCTCTTTGCACGTAATTTGGTGTTAAAGTTAATGTTTGGTAATAATGGTGAAAACAGTGAAGCTAAAATGTTTAGAAAGCCTAGCACATTTGTACCAGTATTGCTTCCTGCCATTGAAGTCTTATTAGCCTGTGAAAATAATTTGTATGAGCTTTTTAGTCATAGGGAGTTGAATAGGAATAGCAGTTCAAATAATTTAACCAGAAATGAATGAAAAGCTTTGTTTGGAATGCAACAAAATGCAAATATTGTTATTCGTCCAGCCAATAAGGGGGGACCAGTGGTTGTTCTTGTTTCAAACTGTTATTATGACAGAATATTTACTATGCTTAGTGACTTAAACACTTATGTCAGTATAGCTGCAGCAATGGTGCATGATTTGAAACGAAGGCTGGATAATTGTTTATTAGAATGTTTGACTCTAGGACTTATCACTAAGGAATTGTATGATTACTTTTTAGTGCAGATTCCACTTATAGCCCAAATTGATGGATTACCTAAGATACATAAGCATCCACAAAGCTTCCGTTTAGACCCATCTTAGCAGGTGGGGATTGGCTGACGGAGCCTATTTTTAGGTTTCTGGATAAATAACTTAGAATGGTCTTAGATGAATCTGAGGTAATGTTAAGGGATACTGCACATTTTCTAAGGGACCTGTACAGTGCAACCAATAGGGTGAATTGTAAATATGGAGTAGTCTTGGCAACTCTAGATGTAATTTCATTATTTACCTGTATTCCTAACCAGGAGGGGATAATGATGGTGAAAAGTGCCCTGAATAGGTATGGAAAATTTGGATCTAAACAGGTGGACTTACTTTGTCTGCTTTTGGAATTAGTTCTTGATAACATTTATCTTTAAAGAAAAATATATTGTTATTGGCAGAAAACAGGAGTTGCCATGGGCACTAGCTGTGCAAATTCCTACGTGAACTTAGTAATGATGGAATGGGAACATCAATATAGTCTAACAAACTTAAATCCACACATTAGTATATATCGACGTTTTGTGGATGACCTTTTTATAGTCTAGAAGGAGAACGAGGAGAGTTTAGAACTCTATTTTCAATATTTGAATACTAGTAGCAAGTTAAGTTTGCCCTAAGTAAATCAACAAGTAGAATTGATTTTTTTGGATATAACTATAATCAAGGAAGGTACTAGTTTATCTACTACCATTCATAGGAAAGAATGCCATTATCCGACGTATTTGCACAGGGAACGTATGTATCCACAACATATATTTATTAATATCATCAAGGGACAGGCAATGAGGACTTCACGTTTGTCATGCAAAGATACAGATTTTTATAAGGGACTATGTCACTTACCGGATGATTTTCTGGGTAGAAGGTATGGACATGCAGAAATTGAGAGGGCATATAGTAGAACAAGTGAGGAAAGAGAGGCGAGGGCTTAGCCCTATTTCTCTCATCGACCCGATACAGTTAAATATACAAGGAGAAGTTCTATGAGAACGCATGGTTATCACCTATACATCAGAAGTGAATACAATTAGGGAAGTGGTCAGAAGTAATTGGCACATTTTACACACTGAAAACGAGTTTAAGAGCTGATAGGTCCATGGCCAATGTTTGTATATCAAAACAAAAAGAACCTTAAACAACGTTTGTTACCCTAGAATTTATACTGACTTAGGAGAAAGGCAGTGGGGCACATGCAAGTGTCAGCAATGTGCATATTGTGATCATACTGATCAGTCCATGTATTTTAAACATCCAGAGACAGGTTATTTATGGAAACTTAAGGTTTTGGCAGATTATAATACACAGAATGTTATTTATGCAGCACAGTGTGTTTTGTGCTTTAAATTTTATGTAGGTAAAACTAATTGACAATTGAAAGAGAGGGTGTGTGATCATTTGTATTGTACGAGAAAAGGGAATGACTGTAGTGCCCTGGCCAAACACACATTAACAATTGGTGGTACACATACCTTTGTATTACAAGTTTTACAAGTTGTGATAGAGAGTGTGGGGGAAGGGTGATTTATTAAACATGACAGAAAATGCAGAGTTACATTGGATTTTAAAGTTAGGAGCACATAGGGGATTGGGTCTGAATGACCATGTACCCCTAAAACCAGTATTAAAAGGGTTTACTATCATAATTTCAAATGACACTCTGTCGACCGCACTATGTTCGACAATGGAAAGTCGGACAAGGCAATGTCAAACTTCAGAAATCAAGCCTAGGAATGGGTTTTAACATGGGTCGAGTTAGGGGCGAGGTTTGTAGTTCGGAAATAGCAGTGAACCCCTATCTCGACCCATGTTAAAACCCATTCCTAGGCTTGCTTTTGAAGTTCGACATTGCCGTGTTCGACTTTCCATTGTCAAACATAGTGTGGTCGACAGAGTGTCATTCGAAGTCATGATAGTAAACCATTAAAAGCTAGGAGAAGTAAATGACAAATGCAGATCTCTTGTGCTTTAATTAGGATTTTGAATTGATAGACATCTTTTATATCAGGTTTTGATGTCAATTAACCTATGTGCTTTATTCTTTTGTCTGATGAAGCGGTGGTGAACACTGCAAAAGTGCCAACATTTAATGAAATTTGTGGAATTTACAACTGCTGAGCCTTGTCTTCCTGCCTATTACCAGCTATAATTAAAGAAGGCTTTGTGGCTTCCCTTCAACTGGGTAGCATTTTTACCTCATGTTTTGCTTTGGCTGATTTGATCAGGGTCTGGGATTTCTTGTTTAGTTTAGCAAAACTGTTTTGGCATCTTGAGAATTAGATTTATTATTATTTTGATTATAGTGCCTATTTATGTTTGGGTTCCACCACAGGACGTTATTTGAATTTGGCTTTGTATTTATTTTTGAGGGGCACAGATTCATCTGTGCAACTTGTTTACATGTGCATAAAATTTGGCAGTGAAGGATTTCAAATAAGCAGTAGGGTCATCAAGATGGATGAGACTTTTGAATTTAGCCAAGTTATCACTCAATTTTAGTAGATTAGCCTTTTTAAAATCTCTGAATACCAAGATATTGCAAGATGATTCAGGCTTTAGTCTTAGGAGAATGTGACTGACTTGTGATGTGATTTGACCAGGAATGCAGTTATAGTTTGTGAGGAACAAAGCTATGCCGTATTGGTAAGGACCAGATCCAGGATATTATCTACTCTGGTTGGGGTGCACACTAACTGGTCCATGGAGTTTGTATTGGTGAAGTCAAGAAAGCACTGAGTATACATATTTCAGGATGTAGAAGTCTCCCAGTTTATATAGGAGTATTTGAAGTCTCCAAAGTGGAGTTTGGCTTAATGCATAGGGACACCATGCTAGTTAGGAAGGAGGTATGATCTGAGGAGAGATAGATGGGATGGAGTATTGCTAATAGTAATTTGGACATGGAAGAATTTCACAGAGTTATCTTGTCTAACTTGTTGGTAGGCAAAGTGTTTTAAAAGTATAAAATTCTTTTGGCTTTTCCCAGTTTAGGGGTTGCCACAGTGGATCTCCGGTCCTCTTATGATTGGCAGTGATTTTTACGGTGTCGATTTGCCAGCCCGGTACCCAACCTTCAGAGAAGGCACACTCATGCATGCACCTACCTGCATGTCTTTTAAATTTCTTTTGATTGCAAGGAGGACATGCAGACTCCACACAGAAGGCACAAAGAAGGCACTCCAGTCGAGAATCGAACCGGAGAGCCTCTTGCTGTGAGGTGACGATGCTAACCACTGCACCACTGCGGTCGATGTGTTTTTAAAATATATTTTGTTTAATATGATTGGCCTGAAAGTTTGATAGGCATTGAAACTCTGCACTGATGGAGTGCTTTCAATGGTTTAAAACCAGATCTCTGTGATTATGCATATTTAAATGTTTTCCAGAGTAAGGAGTGATTGTAGGGAGTGGATTTTTGTAAAGATTCCAAGCATTGAGCAGCAATACCTTAATGTTATCCAGATTGTGTTTATTTAGGTTGAAAGTCTTAGAAGGTTGTTCTTCCTTCTGACCCAGAAGAAAAAGGCACTGTGGATAAGAAATAATATTCACTAGTACACAAAAGCTTTGAGGGGAGAGTTGCAGGCCATCTTTGACAAAACAGTTGGGACTGTCTACCTTCTCTTTCCAGGCTGATGTTGGTACCCCCTTCGAATGGCACCAGAAGCTAAGCCAGTTTCAATCAACTTCTGTTCATACTGCAGCATCAAACTTTGAACTGGGATAATTCTGCTCAATGCTAAGGCCATACCAGCCTCACACACACATTGAGAGCCCTGTCATGTCGTGCACATTTATAATGACTGTGTCATATGTGTACTTATGGTACAAGGATTTGAGTATGTGTGATGTGGCGAATCCTGGTTCCTGGTAGGCAACTACAGTCGCCCTCTCTTTGCACAGCCTGGTGAGTGGTGCATCAGTGTGTCTTCCTATGGAGTCACCTATGACTAAGATACAGATTTGTGTGGAAGTTTGCTTTTAGAGTGAAGCAGCATGACTCTTCTAGATGTATTTTTCACAGTTTTAGCCTGCATCAGCATGACTCTTTATAGATGTATTTTTCACTGTATGTTTGGCCTTGCCTTTGATGTGTGTGTGTGGTTACTGAGGACACATTTTTCTTAGTTTACATTTAAGGGGCCTTTATGGTTTAGCTAGGTAACTTTTAAGAGCCTCCACATATGAAGGTCTTTGTGGTGGTCTGAGCTGTGCTTGTTTTACTTGTGTTGGTTGTTTGGTACTTCAAGATTTGCGAGAGTGCTTTACCTTCAATATTCTATAACATCTTTCACACACTGCGTCTACTGGTTTTAGTAGTAGGTGGTTGATGGTAAATGAGACAATTGATGCTTTGTCTTAAGATACCCATTTTAACCAAGCAGACTACAGAGTTCAAAAATGCAAATCTGTAGTTCCAGGTGTTTACTAATATGGCCTTTAGGGGGTTATTGTGCTAATGGTTATGGAGTTGATGTACTGAAGACATTACTTGACTAAAACAATCAATCTACATGTACTCACAAAGACCAAGTAACTTAGCCGGCACTAGAGCCTTTTCACACAACTACTGAATACAGTGAATGAATGAGTACAATACAAATTGGGGGAGTAAGATGTATAAATAAACATAAGGCTCTAAATACCTGCGTCTGTACAGTGTAGTTAGATGCGTTGCTGGACAGTGGGCAGTGTTACATTGAATCACATTATTTATAACACAGACAATAAGCAACAAAATGCTTAGTGAGGCACACCAACTGATAGCAGGACACTTGAATTTAGCCTGTGTAACAAGTAGCACCCACAATTAGCCTGGAAACCTTCTGACATCATAAAGAAACTAGTAAGCAAGATATAGCAAAAACACCCTCATTTAGCAAGCAAAAATGTATCTGTACAGACTCCGTACTAAACAATTATATCAGAGCTCACATATAGTGAATGAATAGCTTAACGGAAGAGACTTTGCAAAATGGTACTCATTGATAGCCAATAAACAAGGAGATGTAAAGAATTACGTTAAATTAGCATAAGCATTGGGTAACAACAGATGCACAGGATTTAAGAACACAACTAAGACATGGAAGATGTGATACAAAACTGTTAATACACTTACGTTTATAGCTAATAATCCTGGAACTGTCTTAATGCAACCACAAGCCCTGAACTATCCTGACACACACACACACACACACACACACACACACACACACACACACACACACACACACAAACGGGAAACTATGATTTAATGCCAACAGTTAGTCCACTTAAATGATAAAATGCAGTGCCGCTGTTTACTAGAATTACTAATATAGTCTTAAAGACATTATCTAAAACATAAATGTGCTGTTAGTGAACATAAAAACAGATTAAGAAATGTAAAATCTTCTTATCTTTGTTGTTGAATGAAATGCAACTAACACACCCAGCTCAAGAGTCTCTACCTCTGTTGTTCCAGTCCTTACGAATAAGCAGAAAACTGAAGTTACAAATAGATATTGGAGACTGGGATTGGCAGCAGAGTGACTGATGGAGATGATGTAATCCATTGAGTCATGCACGGCTGAGGTGGCTTGATACATTCTGTGTCTTGGTTGGCTTGGACACTGTCACTGTTATACATGTATGCTTGTTTCTGTGCTTTTGTTGTACACTGAGGTTGGAGGAACGTAATTTCGTTCAGCTCTGTATTTTTGTGTATGGTCTGAATGACAATAAAGTTACTTTTTGACTTTGGATCCATCCCACAGCTTCAGATTTATTGGTTTTGTGCTAGACACACTTGTATTGCAAGGCCGGTCTATGTTGGGGCAGGAATCTTCTAGTTCAGCAGGCAGTGTCTAAATTTTCTCAGTTCATAAGAGTTTCACCAGCTATGTGCTCTCAAATCCTTGACATTAATGGCAGCTGCCATTTACCTATACCTTGTGCCAGAATTCCTACTGCGGTCTCTCAAAAATATTGTCAGTGTTCAGACCTTTTGTTGGATTAGATAAGGATTTACAGAACTTGCAAAACATATCTACAATGGAGATGACACAGTTCCAGTCTGATTCTGGACAGCTCTTTCCACCTTTTCACACTGTGGACAACTGATCACTAGGGTACAGGGTCATTTTCAAAGGTAGACTGCCTGAGGTATCTAGTTAGTCAGGAGACAGTTGCATATCATTTTTCTTGAGGTAAGCCTCTCTCTTTACTTCTAGCCTTTCAGGGGCTCCCTTCCTTAAGGGGCAATTGCAGGTTACAGCAACAACATGACTGTGGTATGGAACATAAACAAGCAGAGACGTCTGCATTCATGTTCCTTGTGTCGAGAAGCTATAGTGGCATGGAAATGGGCACCGTCAACTGATGACTTTCTGACAACTGGTTGAACTACCCCTATTTGTGGGGAAGCTATTTCTCATGTGGTTAGGCTCTCAACCACAGTTTGCAGATGCCACATGGTCCCTCACTATATTAGTAGCAAAGAATCTTTTGTTTTGCTGGTGGGATCCTTGGGATGACATGTCCCTGACCAATACCAAATGAGGCAACTTGTGCTCCCTGATTCTACATCTGAGGAAGTGGCTCAGGGACACCATTGAACAAAAATGTCCTCCAGGTCTCTTCTGGGCTTTTTCCTCCATTCCTCTGGATCCAGAGTTCACGCAGAAAGCCAGATCAAGCCCAGATTATTTTTCATAGCCTCATTTATTTCCTCATCAAGTGTAGTTGTATCTACTTTTGCCTCATCTTCTGGAGAAGCCTCTATATCTAAGACTTTTTTAGAACCCTACTGACTCATCTGTCTGGCAAGCATCATCCAGACCTTTACTTCCTATGTCTAACTGCATGGTTACTGCACTGTTGCTGATGGCCAGTGATGCTGTATAATCTTCTGGGTTTGTCCAAATCATTATTTCTGCCCATAGGCCTAATACAAGCATAATCTGTGAGTAAATGGACATGTTTTTCTATTTGGACCACCTGTAAGGGAGGGATTCAACCCCTTTTCAATGGCTGTTCTCCCCATCCTAGACTACCTGTTCAAAATATTTGACATGGGCCTTGGGAACTTTGTCAATATCCATCTTTCATTTGTTTCCAGTTCTGTCAAGGGTTCTAAAGCAGTTCACGATCCTTAAAAGTTTGTAAGACATTTCTCCAGAAACCCTTCCAAATCAGGCCTCCATTTGAGAACTCCATACCCCTCCCGGGCCTTGTATTTTATTTTGGAGAAATTAATGCTTCCCTCTTTTGAAACATTTTCTAAAGTCTAACTAGACTATTTATCATGGAAAACCCTTCCTCTTGGCAATCACTTCAGCAGTAAATTTATAACTACAGACTTTGTGTTTCCCGTCCTTACCTGGCCTTTGAGGATAGAGTGGTGTTGCTGCCTGGATCACCCTACTTTTACGTCTGTAGTAATGAATGAGTTTGACTTGAACCATTGACTACATTTTCCTGCCTTTTTTCTCAAATTTCTACAAAAGATAAGAAAGGTTTTTTAAAAAAA